>NW_026652279.1:13190252-13197752 GCF_009828535.3 Hylobates moloch | reverse complement strand
GAGCACCCTTGAAAGCAACTGTTACCGTGTGCTTTAGGAAACTTCATTTAATTTTTCATTTTAATAAAAGCCCTAATAGTCAACAGGTTAAAAAAAATAATAACCGGTGTTACAATGTGTATCTTCAGATAAAAGGAAAATTTGTACTTATGTTAATTTTGAATTCTTATGTTTTCTGTTGTTGATGAAGTAATGCATGTTCGGGTAGATTTAGAGAATACACGGCTATAAAAACATTTTACCTGAAACCTAGAAGGGCGAGCTGCAGAACGTGCACTAAACTATAATTTTCTTCATTAGTAGAAAGCCATCTATATAGTTTTCAAATCACTGCTAGGTAAGACAATTGGGCCGTTTAACATTTAAGCTGCTTAAAAAGTCACGCAGTTGAATGATGCATTTAGAACATCTTTTTTAGCTTACTAGCTCTCAGAATGGATATGGAATCTGTTAAATATAGAGGCCATTCTTTAAATAAGGCCGACAGTTAAAATTGGGAAGCCAGAGAATTAGATTGGAAATGATTTACGATGAGTCTACAGGACATTAAAAAAATAAAGTTAGAAAAGGAAATCCACTGGCTGCATTGGCTATATTACAGCAGAGAATTTTTACTTTTCATCCCTTTTGAATTGGCTGGATATGTGGGTAATGCATAGAAGCAGACTTTCGGGAAAAATGGACAGAACTTTTCCTTTTATTATATGTTCTGGCATTGGTTTGGTATTGGCATCATAAACCTCTGACTATAACCAAGTCAGTTTCTTGTTTTGACAGTTACAAACTTTTTTTCAATAACAGAGAACCACCCATTCTCTTAAGAGCATTAGACGTTGAAATAAATAGAAGCTGGATTGAACAACGACTTTGTTTTTGTCATGCTGCGTGAACACATGGGTCCTTAACAAATACCATTTGAAGATGACATATGGGTGTGGTTATTGAGTTTATAATGTGTAATCATCACACATGCATATATCACTTTTAAGAATTGTTATACATTCGTTCATACTGCACAGCAAGAAGTTGATACATTTTTATGGAAAAAAATGTGAATTCAAAGAGACAGATTACAGACAATATTAAGTCATTCAGGTATGAAGTGGTTTCACTGATGCTAAAACTTGTTATGATGGCTCATTAAAACATCTAAAATCATTACTTATAATGAGAAAGGGAAAGAAATACAATTTTAGATGTCTTAGCTATAAAATCATTAATTATTCCAATTATAGCAATACGATATTGAGTTAATCAAGAAAAAGGGATATATTTACTAACTAATGGCAGAAGACTTCAAGGTAATGAAGTTATTAACCCAGTTTTAGACTTTGGTGTTCTGAGAGATGCACTATGCCCCATTGTGTGCACGAGACCAGCATTTGATTCCAGTACCTCCTGCCCTATTCTGATGTTTACGTAGGCAACTTTGAAAAAGCAAAAGTTCATACTCAAATTCTGTCCTTAGGAATAAAGTGTCGAAAGAAATAAGATATTTTGTTACCCTCATGAGGAACTTAAGCTAGAGCTTGCCGAAAATATAAACGTTAGATACTTGGGTTAGGGGATTTCTGGCTCATGGCAGGTGGGTGAATAAGCAACAAAGTCCAACAATCTTGGTACTCAGAACAATGAACAATTCCTTTGGTTGGTACACAGAGCTCATAGAGGAGAAAGGAGAAAATATTAGTAACTTGGAAAGGTAGCTGATGTAAGATCACGGAGAACCTCAAATTCAGAGTTAAGAAGTAAAGAATTCAGTAACATTAATTAATATTAATATTAAATACTAATGGCAGATAACATTTGCTATGGGCAAGGCATCAAGCTTAGTGGTTGACAATTCATTGTGTTATTTTACTGCTAATAAGCTTCCAAGGACGGTGATTCTTTTTTTTTTTTTTTTTTTTTGAGATGGAATCTTGCTTTGTCACCAGGCTAGAGTGCAGTGGCACCATCTTGGCTCACTGTAACCTCTGCCTCCTGGGTTCAAGCGATTCTCTTGCCTCAGCCTCCCGAGTAGCTGGGACTACAGGCGCGCGCCACCACGCCCAGCCAATTCTTTTGTATTTTTAGTAGAGACGGAGTTTCATCATAATGGCCAGGATTGTCGTGATCTTTTGACATCATGATCCGCCCGCCTCGGCCTCCCAAAGTAATGAGATTGCAGGCGTGAGCCACCGCACAGGCCAGTGATTCTATTATTATCCATAGTTAATAGAGATGAGAAGACTGAGTCTTGGAAAAGTCATGTGATCTTACCCTGGGCACACAATGGTCAGATGGAGCCAAGATTTCAAATTAGACTCTGTGGTGTAAGAATCAGCCTTTTGAGGACTGACTCTATTGCCAGTGGGCACAACCAGGGACTTTTGAGCAGAGGAGTCTCTGGTCAGAACTGTGCTCTGGGATAATTCATCTGTCATGTTTTAAAGCAATATAGTGAGGAGCCCAGATAGGAGGAAATTGTGAGGTTCTGAAGAGCGGCAACTTCAGTCTGCAGTTGAGTGTTTGATGAGATTGGAAAGGCGGTGATGGAGTGGTCCCAAAATCCTTAACGTTTTGGGCAGGACTTGGTGTGAAAGACAGATGATGGGGAGAATGGGGTTGGTATTCTTATCTCTTGCTAATGGAGGAGGAGAGAGGGCAGGCTAGGAAGGGATGAGCTGAGGTTTGGATGTGGCTTGAGGTGCAGACGTTAATTTCAGGCAGAGTCTTTTGGAAGGTGATGAAATACACATTGAACTAGAGGTTAGGAAGATAGTCAGGGCTGGAGATGTGGATCTGAAGCCACAGAAGCCAGTAGAAAGAGCGAGGCTGGTACATTTAGAGAGGTGCAGGGAAAAGAAAGTGGCTGGAGAAGGAGACCACGATATAAATCAGTCTTAGGAGATAAAGAAAAATCTTTCTGCACATTGGAGATGACAGATTTGTAGGCCATGCTTCAGACACATACCTATACATATTCATGTTTGTATACATATTCATGTACATATTTATATATGTATTCCTATATACATTCATATGTATTACTGTGTTTGTATATGTATCTTATTCATGAGCATGCGCTGTTCTCTTATGCTCACATATGTATTCTTGGGAGCCTTTCCCACCTCAGCAAGTGGGGAGAGGAAGAGTAGGGTAGGCGTCAGCTCTCCCGAGAGCAGCTGATTAGGGCAGGTTCTGCTCCCTGCTGCTGCAGTTTGAGAGCAGTAGAGGGAAAATGGGGTTTACTTTGTGTACGTGTGGTTCAGGCCAACACGCAGGATTTTATACCCCTCAAAATGCATTCCTCCACAGAAGCCTGGCAACTTTAAATGCTCTAGTAAATGTTAGGTGATTTATAATACAGTTTTAAAGAATTCAGCAAGATTACCATTCTATTGTGAAATAAGGGCTGACAGTGTGGTCAGTAAACGTGTTAACTTTTCATTTGGGTTGGTATGTCTGTCCTTTGCAAATCCATTCATCTGCTGAAATGCATATGAGAAGCATTGCTTTTGCCAATGAAGGATTGCAGTTAAGTTTTTTTTGTTGTTTTTGTTTTTTTTTGTTTTTTTTTTTACTTCCCTTTCCCGTGCCCCTTCTTAATTACTAAGAAGGTGGTTAACAGCACACACTTCAGGGTCACTGATGTTGTGCTGTGTTCTGTTTTTGTTTTTCCTGTAGTCAAAGAAATGCTGTATTATTGCTCAAGTCTGTTTTGTGTTGTTGACTGAAGAGCTAAGAGAGTGCCCGTTTCTTTTTCTTTCAAGATACCACCAAGTGATTTCCTTTTAGGGTTCTAGAAAATGTGTCACCCTGACAAAAATTGCCTTCCCATGCTAGTAGCCTTAAGCTTCTACTTCTTAATTCCTTACATGGCCATTTCCTAAGTGGTTAGAGTTATTTGGAACACCTTAAAATTAAAAAGCTTTCATGCCACCCACTCCACCACTCAGACTGCCAGTGATGTGAAATTCACCTGAACCCTTTACAGTTGGTGATAATTGTTTTAGGAAAATATATGTGATAAAATGCTGCAGGCCCTCATACCAGCATCAACTCAGAATGTCGTTCACATTTCTTCTGAGAGTCTCCAATTGGCCACATTACTGAGAGCTTTGTCATAATGCTTTAAGTCATTTATCAACTGAGGTCACTTTGACTTTTGAGATTCTAATAAAATTGGCTTGAACTTTTGTCTTATACCCTGTGGGAATTCCAACGAGCATTTCTGGAGGCTTTGTTTTCGTGGTTGATTTTTGTTAGAGAACCCTTGATATTCCTTCTTTCCATTGCTTTTCTCTCTTCTCTCAGAGTTAGAAATTAGCTTCTTTCCACAATTTCCTTCCACACAGCTCACACAGACCATGGAAGTTTAGGGAGTTGGAGGAAGTTTGCATCAGAGAAATTTGGAAGGATGTTTAACAGCCTGTTTGTTTGTTTGTTTGTTTGTTTTGCTGAGACAGAGTCCCACTCTGTTGCCCCGATTGCAGTGGGCGATCTCAGCTCACTGCAACCTCCACCTCTAGGGGTTCAAGCAATTCTCCTGCCTCAGCCTCCCACATAGCTGGGACTACAGGCTTACACCACCATGCCTGGCTGATTTTTTTGTATTTTTAGTAGAGGCAGGGTTACACCATGTTGGCCAGGCTGGTCTGGGACTCCTGCCTCAGGTGATCCGCCCATCTCTGCCTCCCAAAGTGCTGGGATTACAGGCGTGAGCCACTGCGCCCGCCAGCCTTGTATGATTGCACATACATAGTTGTCCCTGAAGAGCTTTCTTTATACATCATGACTTCCAAATTACCTGACTTACCCTCTTTTATCTGTCTTCTCACCTCTCATTCTTCTGGTTTCTGTTACCAACTCATGTTTCTTAAAAACAGCAATTTAGTTTTCTCTTTCTGTCTCACCATTTCCTTCCAAACCAGGTTCACGGGGGCCTCGTCTTCCATGTTTCAAGTGATGTGTCAAGGATGAGCTGACTAGTAAAATGATCATCTTCTTAGTTAAGTACACGTGCACAGACACCCCTGCCTTTTCTCCCTCCACTCTCTCTCCCATAAATGTAGCTAAAACTGAAGCTACGTTGCATAGAAAAAGACATATTAGTGTTTTACCTATTTTGACTGGATCTGCCACACTCTATTCTTTTCATTTATTTCCCTTTAATCAAATAGGTTGATTCAAAGTGCATGCCCTAAATACCAACATTTTCTCATTGATACTTATTTTCTGATACTAGACCAACAATGTCTGCCCTAAATCCTAGGGCCCAAAACCAAAATCTCAGCCTCAGAGCATTTTATTTGTGCCATTGGTTATCCTGTCTTCCTTGTAAAGTTTAACACTTTATATGTCATTCTTGAATCCAGTCTTCTCTGATAATGAATTATTCCCCTTCCCCTAGAAATAAAGGATGCCAGTGAAAGGGTAAAGCGGTGCTGTTTGATGCAGAGCTAGCGGAAGGCATTTGCTGTTAGAGAGCCACCTGGAGCTGGCCCATCTTCTCATGTCAATTTACCATAATAATGTCAGCCAGCATGGGTATCTCATAATTAGATGAGGAACATCAGGCAGTTTCCTGATGGTGTTCTTTCATAGTTTTCACAGTGATGTTCCTGACTTGGGGTTACAAAAGCTCTGAAAAACATCTACCAAGCTTGAAGTGCACCCTTATTTGTTATTTTTCAAGTTCTCGTACCCACCCCTAAATGTATAAGATGTATTTCTCATCAGAGCAGTGGCTCTCAAGGCCTGGGATCCCCAAATCCCAGGAAGTGCCGTCAAAGGATTAGACGATGCCGTCAAAGGATTAGAAGATGTTATCCTGGTGTTTTTCACTATTTAAATTAGGATGAGTTTGGTTGTACTCAACAGAAAGTCCAGTAAAGATAGGCTTAAAGAGTGTCACTGGCAAGTCCTTAGTAGGTAGGCTGCAGGAGAGACTTGATCCAGCTCTCTGCTCTGCTTTTCATGGTGTTGGCTTATCTTCGGAGTGGCCCTGTTTGCAGTCTTAAGATGATTCCTAGCAACTGTCAAGCTGTAGATTTCCTTGAGCATGTGAAGCAGGAGAGTGGAAAAGGGAATATTTTCTTAAGATTTTCAGAAAAATTCTTGAAACTCCAGTTGGACTTGTTTCTGCCACATACCACCCTCCCTGTGGCCAGGGAGATGGAATATATTAGTTGGCATGTTTTAGGCTATGTGTTTCCGCCACTGGAGCTGGGGTGGAATCAACTTCTGCAAAATCCCATGACTTCCCATAGGTCAGTTGGTCCCGTTGGGAAGTGGTTTAGAGGAAAAGATGCTGGGGACACAGCCTTAAATGGTTATGTCATTGACCTGTTTTTTTTTTTTCCTCCCCACCTTTTTTCTTGTTTTGGAGACAGGTCTCTGTCGCCCATGTTGGAGTGCAGGGGCGCCATCATGGCTCAATGCTGCCTCTACCTCCTGGGCTCAAGCAATTCTCCCACCTCAGCTTCCCAAGTAGCTGGGACTATAGGCGTGCACCACCAGCCCAGCCAAAATATTTTGGATTTTTTGTAGAGACGGGGTCTCGCCGTGTTGCTCAGGCTGGTCTTGAAGCCTTGGACTCAAGCAACTTGCCTGCCTAGGCCTCCTGAAGTGTTGCATTTACAGGCGTGAGCTGGGCCTGTTTTCATATTTTTAAAGGCTAACGTTAATTCAGTCACTTGCATAAGACTTTTAGGTTAATCAAATGTCAATTTCCTTGGCTCTTGGTCACAAACATTTTAATCTGTGAGCTCTGATTGGCAATTTGGTAGATGTTCCCTAGGAATTAATACTTAACAAATAAGTATTGGTAGAATCTTCTGAAACTTAGCATCTATGTTGGCAGGAGTACTTAGAATTTACTAAAAGGAGTTCTTTGTGGTTAAAAACAATAGAGGGCTGGGCATGATGGCTCATGCTTATAATTCCCGTACTTTGGGAGACTGAGGTGGGTGGATTGCTTAGGCCCAGGAGTTTGAGACCAGCCTGGGCAACACAGAGAGACTCCATCTCTACAAAAAATAGAAAAATTAGCTGGGAGTGCTGTTGTGTCCCTGTAGTCCCAGATATTTGCGAGGTTGAGGTAGGAGGCTCACTTGAGCCCAAGGAGGTTGAGGCTGCGGTGAGCTGTGATTGTGCCACTGCACTCCAGCCTGGGTGACATAGCAAGTCCCTGTCTCAAAAAAAAAAAAAAAAAAAAAAAAAGGGTTGGGCGCGGTGGCTCACGCCTGTAATCCCAGCACTTTGGGAGGCTGAGGCAGGCGGATCATGAGGTCAGGAGATCGAAACCCCGGTAAAACCCTGTCTAAATGAGGGTCAGGAGATCCTGTCTAAATGAGGTCAGGAGATTGAAACCCCGGTAAAACCCTACTAAAAATACAAAAAATTAGCCGGGCGCATTGGCAGGTGCCTGTAGTTCCAGCTACTCGGGAGGCTGAGGCAGGAGAATGGTGTGAATCCAGGAGGCGGAGCTTGCAGTGAGCTGAGATCGTGCCACTG
>NW_026652279.1:13039162-13190152 GCF_009828535.3 Hylobates moloch | reverse complement strand
CTTATTTCCAAAATTTTAAATTCAATGTTTCAAGTCCCTTTTTTCCCAGATATGGTAAGTTTTAAGTTTTACTAGTATGTTTTAAAAACATTAATCATATGGAAAGAAAAAGATGATACATTTTAACACTACTACGATAGCGTCTATGACTCAACAACAGAAATTGTTGTTAGCAGAACCAGCAAAAAACAATTCTGTCTTGGGGGAAAATTGTTTGGTTGAAAGGCCACAGAAGAGATGCATATTCAGTAAGAGTAATGAGAGGCAAACACAATACCATAAGATTGTTTTCCAAAAAAAAAAAAAGAGTCTAAAAAGAGTATAGTCAAACTGTGGAGGAAACTTCATTGTTAAAAAATAAACATTGTGCGTATCAAACATTGAAGAGTGTAAAGTGTTGTCGATGGTAATGTGAACTTATTCTAAGTTGCCGAAAATGTTTCGTGCTCAATGCATTTTAGAAACAGCATTTCCATCATAGTGAAAAGAAGGCAAAGGGAGCCTTCTTAAACTATACTGGATACAGTACCCTGCCAAGCCATATTTTCTGGGAAGCCTTTGGCCTAGGCTCATGCTGAGCCTCTTGGCCTTCACTGTTGTTTTACCTGACTTACACAACGTTGGTTGTTTTGGATCTACTGCCTTCCCAGTTGCCAGACTAGGAATTCTTGGCCAGTGTGTCAGGGTATTGTGGATGTAAAATTAGAACCTGCGGCTCACCATGATGAGACTGGCCAACCTGATGTTCTTGGGTAGTCTCCCTGACCTCCGTCCACTAGGGGTCCACATTTCTGACTCCACTCTGACCTTAAAAGACAGAGTGCTACATGTGGAAGTCTTATTTACATAGTCTTTAGTTTTATATCCCAACTCCTCCCTGCCTGCATCTTCCTGGTTTATTATTCTTTAGACTTTGCCGTGCTCAGGCATTCTTGGAGATTTCGCTTGTATTTTCCATGATGTTGATCTAAATACCACCTATACTCTATTTGCTTCTATATCCCCTGCAATCCCCTCACTTGTTAGAATATAAATTAGTCTATCTAGAAGAAGGCTTTACATTGTTTCTTAAAAGAAATAGTATCAGTTGCCACAGCTAAATGATTACCTAAAATAAATACGATGAAGCCAGAACAATGGTATGAACAGAAGTGGGAAAACTGTTTTTGTGAAGGCCAGGTAGTAATTATTTTTGACTTCACAGGCCATCTGGTCTTTGTTGTAACCACGCAGTTCCACCACATTGCCCTACATCAGCAAGAAGCAATACAGAGATGAATGGGAATGGTGGTGTCCCAACAAAACTCCATTTATGGACACAGCAATTTGATTTTCATGTAATTTTTTTATGTCATGAAATATTGCCTCTTCTTTAGATTTTTTTTCCCCCAACCATTTAAAAACATAAAATTCATTCTTAGCTCGTGGGCTGTATAGAAATCATCAGCAGGCTGGGTTTGGCCCATGGACTGTAATTCACTGACCCCTGGTATAAAATTCTTGCTGCCTACAGTTGCCTACTTCTACCTAAGATAACTGAGCTGGAGAGGTTCTCGCTTTGTTAAAAATGGACTTTAACTTGTGTTAGGCATTAGACCAGCACCCAAAGGAGACTTTGTCCTTGACATAATTTGAAGGGTTCAAGTGGAATTGAAAAGAGAACAACTTCCTAAGTATGTGGTCCGGTGTAATTTGTTGCTATGCCTGTACCACCTAAAATCATCTTAGAGGTTCAAGTCTGGAGCCTCAGGAAATATTGCCACTGTCTGCTTGTTCTACCCGGTTGTTCTCCCAACCATCACACAGATAACATGAAAATATAGATACAAATAGAGATTAGTGAAATGAGAGGCAGCGAAAGGAAGAGTTTTCAACATTAACTAAAAACCACCAAGATCAGTAATGAGGGCAGAGGGAAGAAGGACTGAAAGAATGGCTGATTTTTACAAAGGAGCAAATATCTGAAGAAGGAAAGGAAGAAGTTCTGAGACCCGAAGTTAGCCAAAACGTAAATATTTTGCCAATTTATCCATGACCCTCTTTCCTTTTTCTGATGGTATCATATAGTAAGTAGTTCCCCCTTATTCATGGGGGATACATTCCAAGACCCCCAGTGAATGCCTAAAACTACAGATAGTACTAAACCCTATAGGCGCTGTGTTTTTTCCTATACATACATACATATGATAAGATTTAATTTATAACTTAGGTACAGAAACAAATTAGTAATAACTAATAATAAAATTAAACAATATAACAGTTATATTTATAAACAATAAAACAATTATATATATTTAATTTATTTAAAATAAAACAATTATACCAATATGCCAGCATCACTACTCTTCGACTTTGAGGCCATTATTAGGTAAAATAAGGGTACCTTGAACACAAGCTCTGGGATATAATCACAGTTGATCTGATAACCAATATGGCTACTAAGTGACCAGTGGACAGTCAGTATAGACAGCATGGAGACCCTGGACAAATCAATGACTCATGTGGGCAGGACAGAGTGGGACAGGGAGAAATGTCCTCACGCTGCTCAGAATGGTGGGCAATTGAAAATTTATGGAATTGTCCATTTAATATTTTCAGACCCTGGTTGACTGGGGGTGACTGAGACCCTGGAAAGCACAACCGTGGATAAGAGCAGACCCTACTATATCATAGTATATGATAGTGTATATTACTAATCCATCTCCCCAGCGGTACCTTCTTTGGTATTTACGTATTGTTCTGTTAGTTACTGATATTAGTATTTCCTCTCTCCTGGCAAAAGGAAGAAGAGAAGCTAGCAACCCAGAAAAGAGTCTCTTTATCCACCCACCTTTTGCCTTCCTTTGTGTTGGTCCATCTGATGTTAAATCTCAAACACAGGCTTTTTTAATTTTTTTTCTTGGCCTGTATTGATTCCATTTTTGCATATGATTTGGAAAGGAATCCTTGAGTTATTTCTTGACAAAATTCTGTTTAAAACAAAAAAACAAAAAACAGGACCAGTGTGGCTTCATCTCGTAAGTTTAGATGTCTGGGGGATAAAAGAAGTTAGATGTGCACAATATTCTAATATTTTGCTTTATATTCTGATAGACAAAAACTGTGGAAATTCTGAGGAAAATGTGATCTTCAGTTTCAAGAAGGCATTTGTGCATAGCATTCATAGGGTAACAATTATTAATGCAACGTGAAAAATAATGTCTTCGTGTTACCAGCTCAAAAGATGTTCTTAATTTCAAAACAGCTTCTTAAAACAAAGTTGTTTTTTCAAGTTGCATTGCTTTCCAGTATCAACATGAGCCACGAAACCTTACACCAGGCGTATTAGCTGATATGTTCTAAAGTGTGAGAGTATAGTTGTTAAATAATTACCCAAGTTGGGGGAAAAGATCTAGTTTCAAATTCTGGTTTGGCTACTTAGGAACTCTTTGACCTTGGGGGGATTATTTAATATTTTCAGCCTCAGTTTTCTCATCTAATGATGGGGATGAAAAAGTACTTACCTCATTATAGGAGCTGAAAATATTAGAGTTTATTAAATGCCATTGGTTGAATGTGATTATGTAAAAATAGTTCCTAGCATGGCACATGGCACATCAAAGTAATATTTCCTTTACATGATATTTATATACCTGATTAAATAAAAAATATTTCCAAGTATTGTTTTGCTGAATGCCTAAGCTGGAGTTAAATATTAGAGGACATTTAATTCTGGGAGTAAACGGCGTTTAAACGTCCATTTTACCTTTTGGTATTTTTAATATTCAGTTTAAAATAATTTTCCCTTATGTAAAGAGGCCATACTGCATGAAGTTCACATGTATGACAGAATTTGGGTACCTTCGCATCAGTAAGTCTGTGGCCCGCGGAACTGTCTTAAATTTGCTTAAACCAAGGAAACATTGACTCACGTTTTAACACCTTAACATCAGTTCAGTTGCATTTGCTCACCTAGTCACCATTTAGTTTTTTTCTCCAGTTTTTATTAATTTTGAGAATAAAAAAAGATGAAGACTCTATTTTGCATTTTGCTCACTTTTGAGTTTCTGTAGGTAAAAAAAAATGAGTACATATAATAGGTATAATTGTGATACTTCTTTATCTTTGCTTCTTTGTATACCCTCACCGTTTTCCAATTTCTTGCATCAGTTTCTACATCTGGAGAATGTACATGATGTGTAAAAATCATCCTCCAACTCCATGGTTCTCAGATTCTGTCTGTCAGATGAAAGGGGACCATGGTGTCATGCCATCGAGGGGTTAAGAGGAAAAGGCTAAGAGGAAGTTAAACGAAGAACTGATTTATGTAAAGCGGAAAATTGAAGCTGATGGTGTTGTTTCCCTTGAGCCCCCTTTTTGGGGCAAAGCAAATTCTAGGCATAATTGGCTTCTTCTGCTATTTTGAGTTCAGATGGCTACAAGTTCCAATTTGGTATTTCTACTAAATGAATAAGCCAGAATTTGAAACCAGATCTTTGTTCTCATCTTCGGTGATTCCTTAACAATGTATACCACCACTGCTTTTGAATGTACTGGCCAGTACCACTGGTAATTTTAAGATACATTTTTTAAGACAAAAATCTGAACTGCAAGTACTAAGGCAAACACATCATTGACATGTTCTCTGTAAATGGAGTCAGTGGAGACAAGTATTTATCCCATTCCATGAAGAACAAATTGTTTCAGTACAGCAGCGTTTTGGGAACTCAGCCAAATCCTGTAGCTGCCTCTGGGCCTGACTTTGCTTGTCTATAAGATGGGATTAATCTAACTCCAGTGGGGTTTGTGAGGATCACGTGATGGAATGGAGGTGAAATAGTTCAGTAATATTTTGTTATCTTATTATGGCCCATCAATGACATTTGATGTAATCTTTGAAATAGATGCTGTGGGGATTTCATCTCTCTTAAATTTACTCCATGAGCAAAAACAGTACTGACCTTCCTTGGTTCTTTGGATGGTTCTTCAGCATTTGAAAGTCAGAAATTTCAGTTTGCAGTCCGTGAATCTTACATCACAACCCCAAATTATGTTGCTTTATGTGTCCATCCCTACCATACTATAGAATTAGCCTCCTTTGAAGCCATACAATTTTTGAAAAATACTCATTTTAAAGGTTAACACTCCAGTGCCACCATATAATGAAAGCTCTAAAGCAACTTTTACCAAGTCCTGTTTCCTTCTAAGGAATCATCTGATTTTGTAAAAGTCGTGATGTCTAGCTTTGTTTATATCAACAACTAGAACAGTGATTTCTTCATCCTTGTCTTTTAAAGACATTGTTATTATTTCCAAGTGTGAAATTGGAGTATTTGACTTGGAGAAACCGTTTCGTTTCCTCAACGTGTTTCAGTGTAGAATGTCTCCCTGTACTCTTTATTCTTTACTTGGGGATACATCCAAGTTCTCAGATATGGAACATTTAGGACTGAATTTCAGGATGTTAAGCTGAGAATTCACTTGAAGTTACCTTTTAGTTACCCCTCTAGAGTTTACGTCTCCTAAGGTAAGTTATGCTATACAAAAATATGAAAAATGAAAAAGAAACAAAACGTGTATATACATCATTAAATAACACCAAAATCATATACCATTTCTTGCTCATATCACACTGTTTAGTCTGTCAGAATTCCAGCTGTTTCTTTGTTCAGGCCAATTTGTTGTGTCTTCCTCTGAGTTTATCTGAGTGGAAGAATTAAGAGAGGAATCCCTTGGGTTTTCTTCTTAGAATGAGCTGTGAGAACCCTTGTCCAGTTCTCTACTTTACCATGTAGATATCAGAGGCTCTTTTCTGTTTTTTCCTCCCACCCCCCTACCCACTATGAATGAATTTAGAGGTAACCACTTTTCTACTGAACTGGTAACAGATTTTTTTCTCTTCTTAGTCTTACAGCAGTTCTGGTTTAATTTATTTGGGCATTTAACTCTTGACATGGCTAGAGATTTTCTAGATTTCCTAGAGTAGAAAATCTAGAATAAATCTAGAAAATCTAAACAGAGTAACAAGGAGATACGCTTTGCTATAGAGTGAAGGGCCAGGTAGTCTTCTTGTTCAAGAAGTTAACATTTGGGTCTGGAAATGGCTAGTAGATAGAAGAAGGAATGAGAATAAAAGAGTAGTGAAGCCAACTTTCATACCATTGCCTATCTGTTCAGAGAGTACCAGATGCTTTGCAGCTATTTTACCTGCACATCATGTGTTCGGTGTCTCCAGCTCCTTAAAACTGGCAAGTAGATAATGCCACTTTCAGGTATGATACACTGGGACAGGCATAGTTACTTGGATACTTGCACAATAATTATTTCTCACCTTTTTGCTACCTCCAATAGCTTTGGGGTTCATATACTCCTAGAATTCATTTTCTGACAGATGTTTGGTTTTTTTTTTTTTTTTTTTTTTTTTTTTGAGACAGAGTCTCTTGCTCTGTCACCTAGACTGGAGTGTAGTGGCACACTCTTGGCTCATTACAACCTGTCTCCCAGGTTCAAGTGATTCTCCTGCCTCAGCCTCCCAAGTAGCTGGGATTACAGGTATGTGCCACTGTATCCAGCTAATTTTTGTATTCTTAGTACAAACGGGGTTTCACCTTGTTGGCCAGGCTGGCCTCAAACTCCTGACCTCAAGTGATCTGCCTGCCTCGGCCTCCCAAAGTGCTGGGATTACAGGCATGAGCCACCACGCATGGCCCAGATGTAGGTTTTATACAATGCAAATTCTAAATCAAATACTTCCACGAGAGACTCTTATCTTAATAGTAGATGTACAAAAATACTTCTGTGTTTCAGTGGAAGTTACTCCATTATATACCCTTTATGGATGCTGCGAACACATTCTAGAAACGGATGTCAACCAAGGGAGATTCATTCATTCCATACGTTTTCTAATTTCAAAAAACGTACACCGTCAATATTTTTTCTTAATTGAACAGTTTGTGGAACAGACGGGTGCTTTAATTATGGTGGTCTAAATTTACACACATTGCAGTGGTATTTTGCTACATTAATTACCTTACTTGTCAAGAGTAACAGGTAATTAGTACATCAACTCACCCTCCTGCAGTATATAGAAACAGAACTTTATTTGAAAAGATTCAGCAAACCCCATTGTATAGCCACTCTACACCTTTGTCTTTGCTACAAGAAGACAGTTGTCAGAGCATTTGTTTTATCATTAGCAGGGTAGAGGTGAGTTCACCCTTTTCTTTGTGTCTTTCCACCTAAGATGCGTGTCCAGAAACATTCATAGACTCAACAAGCATGTGGACTAGCAAGAAACTTTGAGATGATCGAGTTCATTAAACCTTCTCCTGATAATGTGTTTCAGAGAGGGTGCATGACTTTTCCAAAGCCACACAAGAAGTAAATTAATGTCCAAACCAGAATTGGCACCAGTGTCACCTCACTATGCTGCTTTTTGTGAAGCTTAGTGCATTTTAATGTTTTTTTACAACTATAGGAAAATCATTTGGTGTAGTATACTTTGAATATTCATTCACTTCATCCTCCTCACTTGAACTTCTAACCAGTGCTTTGGCTGCCTTACAAAGAGTATTGATCCTATATTCTGTTGAACTGCCAGGTACAACTCATGTCATTTGGTTTCCTCTCCAGTGTACTAGTGTCAGCTTTTATGACAAGTTGTGTTAAAATTCTACTTTAACATGTTTTTTTTTGTAAAGGCGAACATTTTGGAGCATATAGGATGCTCTTAGCAAAATCATGCAACATTAACTCTCCTGGTTGCCATGGCATAGAAAGAAAAGATTTTGTCAGCTTTTAGGTGTGGTCCGGAATATACACAATGACATAATATGGGTGTACTATCTTAAAAGGCTTTGTCCCCTTTTTAGTCAAACACCTGTGACAAAATTACGAACTGTGGTTAACATAGAATACTTACAAGTGGTTTTTCAGAGTCGTCCAGGGTAGAGGAGCTCAGCGTGCAGACAATTTTAGTACCTACTTTTCTTCTTGCACCTGGCACTGGGAGTGAGTGACATTAAAAAGAAGTTCAAGAAGTCAAGAGTTAAGGATCCTACCTTGCAGACATTATTTGAGATATCTTGTAGGGGGCAGGGTGGGCCTCTCAAGGGTCATTTACGACGTTTAAGGGAGAATCTCTTCCAGTCCTCAACCCACGTCAATTTCTGATGCCTGAATTCCAAGCCTAGATTCATCATTTCTGTAACTGATCTTGTCGTGTGCATTTGCAAATCACTTTGGCATTTATAACTTGTTACATTATAGCTTCGAGTGAGTTTTTCTTTTTTCTTAGCTTTTTATTCAATGGAAGGATAGCATGGTATATTTAGATTTGGTAATTCATCCATTCAACGCATATCTGCTGAGTGCCTGCTGTGTGACAGTCATTGTGCTGTAGGTGGCAGGAGGAGGAGTGCATAGCAAGGCAGGAAACAGACCTTTGCCCTCTCGACTTCTTTCTACTAGAGGGCAGACTCTGTGAGAGCTCCGCCAGGGCTCTGTTCTCCTAGAGTTTGTCCTCTAGTATAAAGAAGCAGAGAGCGCAAGTGAAACGAAGGAACAAGATACCTACATGGAATGGGAGTTCACACAGGATACAGTGGAAAACACAGACCTTGGGAAAGCCTGTCTAGCCAGGGAAGGCCTCTTGGAAAAGGTGACTTTCTATTTAAGACTTAAAGAATGATCCTAGGCCATGCGCAGTGGCTCACGCCTGTAATCCCAGCACGTTGGCAGGCTGAGACAGGAGGATCACCTGAGGTCAGGAGTTCGAGACCCGCTTGACTAAAAAGGCGAAACCCCGTCTCTACTAAAAAAAAAAAAAAATTAGCCAGGAATGGTGGTGCATGCTTGTAATCCCAGCTACTTGGGAGGCTGAAGCAGAAGAATCGCTTGAACCCTGGAGGCGGAGGTTGCAGTCAGCTGAGATCGTGCCACTGCACTCCAGCCTGGGTGACAGAGCAAGACTCCATCTCAAAAAAAAAAAAGACGAAAGAATGATCCTCATGTACAAAGAGCCAGGGGAAGAACCTTTCAGGCAGAGAATGAAGAGGGCTAAGCCTCACAGTTAGGAATAAGCCGAGTGTGGTGTGGGGTCAGAAAGACCAGTGTGGCTCCATGTGGTTATTAGAGAAGGAGGTGGGGCGTGAGGATGGTGTGGGAGAGGTTGGGGGGTCAGCAGGACCCTGTATACCGGGGCGAAGGACTGGGTTTTGTTCTCTGCCATCTAGGCTGGAGTGCAGTGATGCAATTGTAGCACCCCGCTGCCTCAAATTCCTGGGCTCAGATGATCCTCCCACCTCAGTCTCCCAAGCAGCTAGGACCACAGGTGGGTGTGCCACCATGCCTGCGTAATTTTTTAAATTTTTTATAGTAATGGGATCTTGCCTCGTTGCCCAGGCTGGTCGCAAGCTCCTGACTTCAAGTGATCTTCCCACCTCAGACTCACAAAATATTGGCGTCACAGGCATGAGTCACTGCACCCAGCCTGGATTTTATTCTGAAATGGATGCAAAGCAGTTGGAGGCAGTGACTTCTGATTCAGGTGTGAGAGCAAACCGCGTGGACTGGGGAATGGATTGCGGTTTCAGGTGTGTTCTTGAGAGTAGGCTTCCTTGGGGGAGAGGCTGAGATTCTGGTTCCCTGAGGTTGGGCAAGGAATCCTGGAAGATGCCACCCCTGAGACAGACTCAGCTGGCCCTGGTGAAACGAGAAAACCCTTTTCTAACTGGTGATGAGATGCAGCTGCGCACCAACACAAGGGTGGAAGCACAGTGCTTCAGAGCACAGTCCTCCAAGTGTGGCGCCTGAACCAGCAGCAGTGGCGGAAGCAGCACCTGAGAACTTGTTAGAAATTGAAGTTTTCTGGCTTCACTGTAGCCATAGTGAATCAGAAACTCTGGGGTTGGGGGCCAGGTGCAGGGGATTACAGGGAGGCTGAAGTGGGTGGATCGCCTGAGGTCAGGAGTTCGAGACGCCTAGCCTCTACTAAAAAAATTAGCTGGGCGTCGTGGCGTGCGCCTGTAGTCCCAGTTACTCGAGAGGCTGAGGCAGGAGAATTGCTTGAACCCGGGAGGTGGAGGTTGCAGTGAGCTGAGGTCGCACCACTGCATTCCACCCTGGGCCACAGAGCAAGACAACTTCTCAGTAAAAAAAAAAAAAAAAAAACAAACTCTAGGGTTGGGACCTAGCAATTGTGCTTGTAACAAGACCTCCAGGTGATTCTGATGAGCATGCAAGTTTGAGAAGCCTGTTATACAGTGTTTGTGGCAGATAGTGGCAGAAAAGACTTGGGACTTCCTACAAATGCACTGATGCACTTGTCTCATGGGAAGGTAAGACAAACACAGTAAAGGGCTATAGCTAAGTGGTGCCCTGGTGCCGATCGGAACCTGCGTCTTGTGACTCTGTTCTAGTGCCCTTTCCTCAAAGGTTTATGAAGTGAAAGAATAAACAAACTAACTTTGTATTTTTAAGGATAATTATATTTCTAAAGGAGGAGTTGGGTGGATGTTTAAGGACAAGTGCTGTGGTGTGTGAACTCAGGTGACCTTGTTTCTCGTGGTACTATTTTCTCAGATAATTTAGAAAAGCAGTGTCAGTGTGAATAACTCACTCCTTTTTCCCTGTCACTGGTAGAAAAACAAGTGTTTTTGTCTTAAGTTACACCGTTGAGACACTTAGCAGAGTGTAATAGCGTTCTTTTATTTCTGTATTACTCAATCTATTTGGCCTTGTTTTGGTTTTGGAAGTCCTGGCACTCCCAAGTTATGTTTTTAGTGTCATGGAAGAAGGCAGAAGATTGATTATTTTCAGGCCTGGTATTTGTGCTTGCTCCTATCTGCTTTGGCCAACAGCGCTGTCAGAAAATCCTAGGATCGTTTCCCTCACCCTCCACCCAGTGCTGTCTACCTGGCTAACACCCACCAACTTCTAATTTAATGGCTTGCAGGTCATTTCTTCCACGAAACCTTTTCTGACCCCTGTGCTTAGGTTACATCTGTGTGTTAATCATTCCCATGTGCTTTTGTTGGTGTTTCCTGGTAGTCTCTGGGCTCCAGGAGGTCTTAAACCTCATTTGTCTCAAGTTCAAGCTATATTGTGCTTCAAACATAGTGTCTGGCATGTGGTAGTGCTGAGAAAGTAGCTGTTTCGTGGGTGCTTTCCCTCTGAGTTGATTAACTACACTCTATGGTCGATCTTTGGAAGACATAGTGGTGGGTTCTTCCTAAAAGGGGGTTTACACCAGATATTAAGACATGGTCCCTGCTGGGCGCAGTGGCTCACGCTTGTAATCCTAGCACTTTGGGAGACTGAGGCTGGCGGATCACAAGGTTAGGAGTTCGAGACCAGCCTGACCAACATGGTGAAACCCCATCTCTACTAAAAATACAAAAATTAGCTGGGCATGGTGGTGCAGGCCTATAATCGCAACTACTCAGGAGGCTGAGGCGGGAGAATTGCTTGAACCCAGGAGGCGGAGGTTGCAGTGAGCTGAGATTGCGCCATTGTACTCCAACCTGGGCGACAGAGAGAGACTCTGTTTCAAAAAAAAAAAAAAAAATAGACATGGTCCCATGGGGTCAAGATGGGAGAAGTAGAGGCAAAGCCAGAAATAAGTATTTCTTTGAGGTAGATCTTAATGCTGTATACACTTACAATGTGTTAGCTGCTGTGACTAACACAGAGATTTTGGTAGCTTTACATAATAAGGTGTATGTTGTCTTCCCTTCATGTCTGTTGAACCTCCTCCATCTTATTCTTGCTATGGGGTCTCAGCAGGTGGTGGGGAAGCGGAACAGGGAGTGCAGTTGACCTGCCATCATGGGCTTAGAAGTGCTGCCCCTTGCTACTGCTCACATCCCATTGACCAGAAATCAGTCACATGGGCCTGACTTGTGTAAATGCCAGTGAAATTGGGATTGGAATTGGAAATGTCATTTCCCTGTGTACCCAGGATGAAGACAGTGCAGTGAAATTAGTTATCATGTGACAGTCCCAAACAATTGATTACTTTGGTTTTAGCTACTGAGATTTGATCAAAATAAAGCACACCTCCTATTTTTGTAGCCTGTTCATATATCAATACCTTTTTTTTCTGAGAGACTGATGAGAGTGATGACCCACAGTGGTTCTTAACTTCTGCATGTCATGAAGAGGATGTCTTTCATTTAAATCCCAACTAAGGCCAGGCATGGTGGCTCATGCCTGTAATCCCAGCACTTTGGGAGGCCAAAGCAGGCGGATCACTTGAGGTCAGGAAGTTCGAGACCAGCCTGGCCAACATGCTGAAACCCCATCTCTACTAAAAATACAAAAATTAGCCGAGTGTCGTGGCACACGCCTGTTATCCCAGCTACTCAGGAGGCTGAGGCAGGAGAATCCTTTGAACCTGAGAGGCAAAGTTTGCTGTGAGCCGAGATCACACCACTGTACTCCAGCCTGGGCAACCGAGTGAAACTCCATCTAAAATAAATAAATAAATAAATAAAAATTAAAATTAAATAAATAAATCCCAACTAAGAGCCTGTCTTCCTCTGTAGGATTCACCAGGGTAATTTGTCGAGGGTCCGGCTGTAGCATGCAGTCCTTATGTCATCAAACGAAATATTCAAACCTAAGTGGTGAACAAGTCTGAATCCAAACAGATTGGCTCTCACAGGACAATATCTGCTTGTGTTCTGTTTTTTTCTTCTGCTCCTGGAATTGACAACTCTGGGAAAAAGTTTGGTGGTATTGCAGAGGACTAACTAGTCCATTACCTGTGGTCAAATTCTTAATTCTTAAGGAGAAAATTGAAGTTGCTTTTAAGATTTGAATTTTCTGTTCACTGATCTCACTTACTTTCATCCAGAAAATGATATGAAAAATGATCCATGATATATTCCGTGGAGGAAAACACATAATAGAGTGTTTATAGTACACGGTTTTTTGTTGTTGTTTTCGGATTTTTTTAGGGAAAGATATGTTATTTTCCCCACTCACCGTCATGGTTCTCAGGATAGGAGCTGAAACCTTCATCTAATCTTCAATATCCCTCCCTGCCGTCCTTCCAGCCCAGTATAAAGACTCAGTGAGAAGCTTGTAGTGGAGATACCTAGTTAAGCAGGAGGGCAGAGAGGCCAACAGGCCTCAGGTCATACAGGACCTTGTAAACCATGGGAATGCTTTTGGTCCCTGTCCTGACACTACTGGGAAGCCATTGAGAGAATGCAAACAGGGAGCGAATGCAAAGTGAGAGAGAGGGAGTGTGTATGTGTATGTGAGAGAGACACTGGTGAATGATGATCACATTTGTTGTGGGTTTTTTGGCTGTGGGGAAAGAGCCTCTGCAGGAGAGAGGAGGCGCAAAGGCAGTGTGGTGCCCTTCTCCTAGCTGACAGGAGAGGTCTCCTGCCTCCTTCTGCACAGAAGTTGCCTGTCAATCAGGAGCTTACCATCCCAGCTTCAAAGCAGGCAGTGCATTTGGGGTAAATATTTATGAAATGCCAAGCTTCGTGATCAAGATGTATTTTGTTTTTAATGAGCAAATGACTCAGAATTGTTTGAGGTTATTAAAAGACAAATTATTGTGTGCCATCATGGAAAAAGGGAAGAGGAGAAAGTATAATTTTACATCAAGCAATTTATTTACAGCCATAATCCGCAAGCAGTCAACCTCTTTAAACAAAATTATTTAATTTCTTGTAAAGGCTTGAAGTATAAAAATTTAATTTAGGGAATCTCATTAAGAGGACTTTTAAAAAGTAAGGTGGTCTGTTCAGTTGCTTTAAGGAATGTTAATTGAGTGCGTAAGATACCATAAACATTGTGTTTGGGGCATGAGAAATGACATGAACCTCTGCTCTCAAGACACTTCTAGTCTGGAAACAAGACAGTCAAAAGCCATTAATAAATGAGTAGAAATGTGCAAAATGTTTCTTCTTTTTTTAAAGTCAAAACCATTGTTTCAAATTGTGTAACAGGTATTTTGGATATTACTTGGTTTTGGAAAATCTAGAGAATACAAAAAATTCTAAAGAAAAATCCTGACCTTAATCCCATTTCTCTAGGGCAAATACTGTTAATTTTATTTTTTTCTATTCTTCATTGGCACATATTTTTATACAGCTGAGAATTACTGTAGATACAATTTTCCAATCTTGCTTATTTTGTATCACATTGTAACAAGCATTTGCACACATTTCCCCATTTTTAATGACTACAACCTATAAAATATTCCTTTGTCAGACTGGATTGTCATTTACTTGCTTTTTTTCTATTTTGATAGACGTTTAAGATAAGACAGATTCATAAAATTTACCCATTTTATGTCTCAAATCATCTTTTACGCTTAACTGTTATAATAAAACATTAATAGGGAACTGAGATTTAAAAAAAATATATCTCTCTGTATGTATGTCTCTGAGCTTTGCCATCCAAAATGAAAAAAAAAGTGGACCAAGTCGTCATTACAATAATTGTACATCCTTGAGAGAATAGTGGGGGGAATAATACATTTGACTCATTGTTTTTGGCATATTCTATCACTGGACACGTAGCTCCTACCCTGAAATTGGTTAAGAAAGAACGTCTTGGTTTTTGTTTTGTTTTGTTTTGTTTTTAAAACGGAGTCTTGCCCTGTCGCCAGGCTGGAGTGCAGTGGCATGATCTTGGCTCACTGCAACCTCTGCCTCCCAGTTTCAAGCAATTCTCCTGCCTCGGCCTCCCTACTAGCTGGGATTACAGGCGCATGCCACCACGCTCAGCTAATTTTTGTATTGTTAGTAGAGATGGGGTTTTACCATGTTGGCCAGGCTGGTCTCCATCTCTTGACCTCGTGATCTGCCCACCTTGGCCTCCCAAAGTGCTGGGATTACAGGCGTGAGCCACCGCACCCAGACAGAACATCCTTTAAATCCAAGAAAGCGGTTTGCTTCTAATTTAGGGAATCTTCATGACTGATTTTGAAACTTTTAGCGGATGTCATTTCTGTCTCACTCTTCCAGTGACATCTAAAATCTATTGTTTATTTTGCTTTTTTAAAAAAGTTCCAACATAAAGTCACTTTAAGGTGACTGTTACCTACACTATTGTAACACAGGGGCTTGACTGTATTGATGAGAAAAAGCTTCAGCTTTTTTTTTTTGTTATTGCAAGTATTTCTTGGAATTTTGTTCAGAATGGCATGGGATTCTAGTAAGCTCTCTATGTGGGCGCATGGGCCCTTGGAAAGGTGGCATGACTTAGGGGAAAGAACCAGGCGTGGGATGAGCGAGTGGAAGCTGAGCCTGCCAGCACTCATCTTTTAACCCTTTGGCAAATTAAGGCAACTACCCTTACCATCAGTAATCCATCCCTGGCAGTCAAATATCCTGAGTGAAAGTGCTGACCAGAGTCTATTTCACATTATTTTACATAAGACAAATTTTAATGTGTTATGTGTCAATGTGCAAAACCCTCAATCAATGTTCTGAAGCAGAAGTTGGCAAATCCAGTCCACTGCCAGTTTGTGTAAATAAAGTTTTATTAGAACACAACAACACTCACTTGTTTACGTATGATTACTTTTCTACTATAACACCCAAGTAGTTGCAATAGAGAGCTTGTGGCACCAAAGTCTAAAATATTCGCTCAGTGTTCCTTTACAGAAAAAGTTTACCAACTCTTTTCTAAAATATGACTAAAAGATAGTAAAATGTCTTATATATACACAGCTATCACGTTAAGGATGTAAAAATGTTTAAAACATTAATTACTTAACAGTTAATATGATCTCAACATTTGTTTTGTTTGAAATGTGACTTCTTTTTTAATCATGAAGAACATCTGAGACACATCACTTTTGTGGCTGGGTTTTCAAAACCTCTAGGGAAGTTTCTGATGTTCTACCAGTTGTACTGCAATGTGACACTTAACCTTCACCCATTTCATTAAAAGTGTTACGTTAAATTTGAAGGATGTGATAGGATTTTTTCTTTTATAATAGCAGCAGGCAAAACTGTTTTATTTAGAAATAAATAAAACATGTATTTTCTGTAAAGTTTGGATATTAAAAGCCAATTCAACAACAAGAACAAAAGGCATTCAATTAGGAAACTGTCAACTGGATTAATATTCTGTGGCATTTGGTTTTTTTTTTTTTTTTTTTTTTTTTTTTTTTTTTTTTTTTTTTTTTTTTTTGAGACGGAGTCTAGCTCTGTCGCCCAGGCTGGAGTGCAGTGGCGCGATCTCAGCTCACTGCAAGCTCCGCCTCCCGGGTTCACGCCATTCTCCTGCCTTAGCCTCTCCGAGTAGCTGGGACTACAGGCGCCCGCCACCACGCCCGGCTAATTTTTTGTATTTTTAGTAGAGACGGGGTTTCACCGTGGTCTCGATCTCCTGACCTCGTGATCCGCCCGCCTCGGCCTCCCAAAGTGCTGGGATTACAAGCGTGAGCCACCGCGCCCGGCCGGCATTTGGTTTTATTTCACTTCTTAGAAGCTCAGTATTCTTATCTGTAAAATGGGAATCAAGCTTCCTTACTGGGCTATGTGAAGCTTAAGTAAAACTATGCCTGACACATTTTGGGAATACATTAGCTGTTGGTTCCCTTTCCTTTTACTACCCTTAGCTTAGTTAGAGGAGCAAATAATTGTAACTGTGAAATATTTTCAGAAAATGTTCCAAATTGACAGAGCTTCTGCTTACTTACGGTTACCTGGAGACCTAAGTAAAAGCCAGGGAGAAATTGGAAAGGTCCATGTATTTGGGTAAGAGATACTAGCAGCTGTAACCAACATTCCAGAATTTGAAATTTTTGAAGTTAACCAGGTGTGATGGCATGCGCCTGTAGTCCCAGCTGCTCAGGAGCTTAACTCAGTGCAGTTTAATGGGTGAGCACCTCCCACTCTTAGTGCTGGTTGAGGGGGACAGGAGCGGTGGTGGCTCTGCTCCATGTAGTCTTTCAGGGACCCAGGCGAATTCCATCCAGTGACTCCACTATCTCCAGGAACTAGGAGTTCTCTAATGGATCTATGGGCCCACAATCCAGGGAAGAAAGCAGTCATTAGGCAGGGTGCCAGAGGCTTCAGGATCTGAATGAAAGTAGTGTATACCCACTTCCGTCTGTTTGGTTAGAAATCAATCACCAGGCCCCACCTAACTACAAGGGATGCTGGGAAATGCATTCCAGCTGTGTGCTGAGGAAAAAGAAATGGATTTGATGGTTTATCTGGTCTCTGCCACAGACTGACCGCATTTTCTTGTATTATTATGGAGGACAAATGTTTAATATACATGAAGTGCCCAGAGGTGCTGATAATCTGAGAACCTGTCTCCAAGTGCCCTGGGAAGGGCAGCATTTAGAGACAGTCGTGCTGGTTTGGAACAATGTATCTGCATACTTGTTTAAATATATTTTAAAAATTAGCCTGCAATCTGAATCTACTTCCCACATGTTGTGTGCCATTTAGGCATTTTGGCATTCTAAAATGACAGATCTATCTCAGAGTGAGTAAGTTTAGGAATACGTACTTAAGAAATGTTGCATGCGATGACATTTTCCTTCCCAAAGTGATCTACGTGAACTCAAATTCATTTTGCTATTTTATAAAATAAGAAGTTGTACACAATATTGAGTAGAATTCTTTATCCGTGATGGCAGATAGAACATCTGTTGAAATACTACCGCTGTTACTTATTTCAAATTGCACATTTTACAATGAACTATATCAGAATCATTTTCAATTTTTTAACACCTTTAATAGATGTAAGCACACCTTTTTTTTGAAAGTTATTCATTTTAAATCATGATTATATGAATATTTTAGGATTCTAATCACCCTAAAATGAAGGACAAAATTTATCATACCAAAATAGAAATTTAATTTAAAGTACAAAGAACTTGATTACAAGGTTTAGTAGACTAGAAACAATACATAAAAGAGGATATTAAAAAACACTTTTTAAAACACCCTTGGCATTATAGTTTTACAGTAGATTTGGAAAAAATACAACAGCATTTATTAATGTTTGTGAAGATCATATTATAGACTAATCAAAGATCAAACTTTTGTAAGGTTCAAAAAACCCACATAAGCAAATTTTGGTCAGTTCCTGGAAAATACTAACTTTAAATATCTTCATTCAGGCTGGGCATGGTGGCTTATGCCTGTAGTCCCAGCACTTTGGGAGACAAAGGCAGGCGGATTGCTTGAGGCCAGGAGTTTCAGACTAGCCTGGGCAGCACAGTGAGGCACTGTCTCTACAAAAAATACAAAAAGTAGCCAGACATAGTGACACCTGCCTATAGTCTCAGCTACTTGGGAGGCTGAGGCGGGAGGATGGCTTGAGCCTGGGAGATTGAGGCTGCAAAGAGCAGAGATCATGCCACTGCACTGCAGCCTGAGCAACAGAGTGAGACCCTGTCTCAAAAAAGTAAATAATAGGGCTGGGCGCGGTGGCTGACACCTGTAATCCTGGCACTTTGGGAGGCTGAGGCGGGTGGATCACAAGGTCAGGAGATCCAGACCATCCTGGCTAACACGGCGAAACCCTGCCTCTACTAAAAATACAAAAAATTAGCTGGTCATTGCGGTGGGCACCTGTAGTCCCAGGTGCTCGGGAGGCTGAGGCAGGAGAATCGCTTGAACCCAGGAGGTGGAGGTTGCAGTGAGCCGATATCACACCATTGCACTCCAGCCTGGCGACAGAGCAAGACTCCATCTCAAAAATAAATAAATAAATGAATAAACAGTAAATCACAAATTTTCATTCAGTATCATACAGTTAGTGAAGTTCGTTTGAGATGGAAGCTGCTCTTGGCCGTATTGTGATCCAGGGGCCTTAGTCAAAAGTCAGACTTGTCCACAGACATGTGTAATTAAAAATACTCCTCTCACTTTTCTTGGTTCTCCATGACATTTCCCACTACCTGTCACTTTGTCCTTGACGATATATGAGGCAGAAAACAAGTTGTGTGGACGAGGTTGGTTTTCCAGTCAGCTGTTCCTTATTTTTCTCCCGTGCTTCTTTGTTATATTAGAGTTCAAATTTACTATTCATGAAACACATTTTAATCAGTGACCATATCAGACAAATGGAAGCTAAGCGCTGGTTAGTATGTTGAAAATAAACATGAGGGCTCTCATTAATGTCTCTGTCTGAATAATTAGTTGAGCATCCAGTCCTGAGCAGCCGTGAAAGCAGACCGGCTTCTCACTGAAACGACAGGCTGACAGCCCTGTCTTGGAGAATGGTCATTAGTGTGCCCCGCCATCAATGTCATGTTACTGTGTCAAATTAGTTAGTGTCCCCTTAGGAGAGAAGCTGGACCTACAAATTATCTTCCCACATCCCTTGGAAACTGTGTTTGCCAAACCTGCGATCGAGTGTGAGCAAATTATTAACACGGCTCATAAATTAACTAGTTTACAGGCTTATAACATTTTACAAGGAGATAATAAAGGGGAGAAAAGTTTTCCAATTGCATTGCCCTGACGTGAGGCTGTGATCTGCCGACTTTTCCTTGAGGAGTCCACAGCTCATAGTTTTTTGTTAAGAGACCAGACACAGGGGGTGTCAGATCAAATGTTTGGAAATGTAGAATCTAAAAGGCAGCCAGTGTAAATCCATTGAAAACAATATAATTAACTTCATTATCTCATTGCTCTGATAAGTCAATGACAATGGTCATCTTTCTTTTAGTGGCAGTTGCTCATTAATGAGTTCACCAATTAAGTTTGAATGATTACAGCCATTACCAACTGAAATTATCTTAAAAACATTTTTGATGCATTCTTATCATACTCTTAAGCTCCCTTGCTCAAGAGGGAAAATGCCCACATAGCACATTAAACTCATATAAGAATGAAGATTCAAAAGTCATGATACATTTGGCAAATAGTTTATGCACAGTAGACACCAGATACCTAGAAAACATAGTGTGGACAAATCTGGCCTGAGTTTATCTCATATCTAGAAGAGACACCCACTGGGAACACCATCTCTTAACTCTCTTCTGAGTTCTGGTAGGCAGACAACCCACATAGTTTCCGGAGACAGGTGACTATTCAAATGATAAAACTTCATGCATCTCCTTTTTAGTTTCAACTTCTCCATCTGAGTAGGTTAAAAACATGTAAATTCACAAAGTATTGCTTGAATTTACTATTGAAAGAGAACACTGCACACAGACATACATGTACGTGCCCCGAAAGCTCAGGCTTTCTACCCATTCTGTAGTTCCATTTTTTTTTCCTGTGTTAGTGAGAGTCCTTTATTTAATCTTGAGGGCCATATAGATGGCATTATTATCTCAAGGATCTATGCAGAAAAGACCTGGCATGTGAAACCTTGCTACCGACAGCTATTCGCAAAAACTTTCTGAAAGTGCTTGAGGATGAGTTGACTTATCTGTCAGCAACTTCAACTTACTTGGAATTGGATTTGGTAAATATTCTACTAATAACCTAACCAAGCGATGAAAGCTTTGCAGTCTCAGCACATGAACAGAGTGACTGTTTCCATGAGAAGGTGTGTCACAGTCTCCTTCTGCATTTGAAATGCAACTGAAAAGAAAAGAGTTGCTAACTGTGGCAAGTAAGATTTTCTGTTTGGCTGACAGGAGAGAGCTTTTATGTTTTGCTAGTAGGGCGCCTGTGTCCACGTATGTACTTACTTCCTCCTGTCTGTTCTACTGGGCGCATTGAGACAGGGTAAAAGATCAAAACTCATGGCAAAATTATCATGTGGACCTATAGATCTTCTTTTTCTTATTTCTCAGGATGTATTAGCACTGTAATTATGAGAATTTATCTTGAGAAATAAGAAATTATAAGCCGAGCACGGTGGCTCATGCCTGTAATCCCAGCACTTTGGGAGGCCGAGGCGGGTGGATCATTTGAGGTCAGGAGTTTGAGACCAGCCTGGCCAACATGGTGAAACCTTGTCTCTACTAAAAATACAAAAATTAGCCAGACATGGTGGCGGACACCTGTAATCCCAGCTACTCGGGAGGCTGCGGCAGGAGAATCACTTGAACCTGGGAGGCAGAGGTTGCAGTGAGCTGAGATCGTGCCACTGCACTCCTCTAGCCTTGGCGATAGAGCAAGACTCTGTCTGGAAAAAAAAAAAAAAGAAAGAAAGAAAATTATTGCTGGGAGTGGCACACACCTGTAATTGCAGCACTTTGTAGGCTGAGGCAGGAGTATCACTTGAGCTCAGGAGTTTGAGACCAGCCGGCCTACTAAAATTTAGCCTGTCTACTAAAATTCTAAAATTATTTGGGCATGGTGGTGCACGCCTATAGTTCAAGGTAGTTGGGAACGCTTGAGTCTGGGAAGTTGAGGCTGCAGTGAGCCCTGAATGTGCCACTGCACTCCAGCCTGGGTGGCAGAGGGAGACCCTGCCTCAGAAAAAAGAAAAGAAATAGAAATTATGGTATGGAAGATAAAAGTGCCTTCAAGAGTGACAGTTTTACTCACCTACATAACATTTTGCATCCTCCTCCTGTAATTCAGGTTGTGAGCTAGGTCGAATGCTGATTCTAGAAGGCAAAGGATAAAATAGATGCTTAGATACATGGTTAAATACTGAAGGTAAATGTGGCGTGTAAATGAGGGATACCAAAGGCTCACGTGTCTGTGTTGCTTTTGAAGCATCACCATCTGCCCCTTCACTTAACCTCTTCTTTTCTTTTTGCTTTCAGCTTCCCTCTGTGTGTTGCAGTCCTGTGGCATTATGCATGCCCCCTCCCAGTGACCCCAGGCTTTTTATGGCTGTGAGACACGTTAAAATTTCAGGGTAAGTGACAGACACCACTGATGCTGTATACCACCTAAAAATTGCCATCTACCTTTGCGGGGGACCCAGTGGTCGATATAGTAATCCTGCAGAAGATAATGGCCTTTCTAATTACCAGGCCCTGATTCTGAAGCTAGCAGGCATTTGAATCCTGCTACCTCCCATGATAGCTTTATGGTTTTCAAGAATAGGGTTCATAACGTGGATCATATTTGTGGGAAGGTGACCTAATGCAGGGGTTGGTAAAATTTGTAAGGGACCAGATAGGAAATATTGTCATCTTCATGAGCCATACAGTCTCTTTTGCAACTAGTCAACTCTGCCTTTAGAGCACAAAAGCAGCCATAGATAATATACAAGCAAATGGGTGTCACTGTGCTCCAGTGAGACTTTATTTACAAAAACAGACAGTAAGCCATATTTGGCCTGAAGACTATAGTAGGCTGTCCCTTGATCGGATGCATCAAAAACGGACATTTGACCTGTAAACCTGACACCTCACTGGGTACCACTCCGTCTGACCTTGAGCAAACCATTTATCTGCGAGAAACAGGAATAAAAAATATATACCTGCCCTTACTACCTTGAAAGATGGTATTGTAAGGATGAAACAAGATATAATGCATGTGAAAGCACTTTGAAAATTTCGAAACTCCTTACAAATGTGATGATTGGCTCTACAGTCATTCTGGTTCACCTTGTGGAGTATGACTTCTTCACCTTTTTAATCACATTGGGCTTTCGTGAGCGAAATGAGTGTGGGGGAAAGCTCTATTATTTTCTGAGTAATGTGGTTTGTCTGTACGTTCCTTCTATTTTACAGTTGATGGACAAGCTGTTGAAATGTCTTTTTTTTTTAGTATCAAATATGAATGAAGGGATATGCGGGTAGATTATGGTAGGCTAAAGATCAAATGCCAATGAAGAACGATTAAATTTCCTTTAATCATCAGAATCTGAGAGTGCTGTAAGATCTCACCTTTAATATACGCCTTAATAAATAATAATGCTTTGGATGCCTACAAGTATGTTTGAATTTCACAAGTCTTGCATGTCAAAACAGAGAGACAGGCTCAGCAAATATGCTTCCCTGGGCTAGCAATACTAATTAAGAAGGCAAGTCATACTTAAACAAACAGCTTTGGGAATAGAGGGTTAATCAGAATCCCAATTCATGAATTTTCTAGTTTTTTTTTTCCCCTCAGAGAAAATTGTAGTGTCATCTTTAGATATGTTTTCATATCATTATATTAGTTAAGAATTGTTTTCTAGTAAGAGAGATATAAGTGTAAAAAATTATTTAAGTATTCTGTCGTAAAAATATCTGGGAAGAGCAGTTTGTGTCTTCTATCTTTCTATTCTGCTTATTCAAGTGTGTTCCTTCATCTTCAGGGTCACATGGTGGCTGCTGGCTCTCAGGCCATTGCCTCTACATCCCAGACCAAAAGTAGTTTTCCCAGCTGAGGCAGGCCTTTTTAAAGCCCTTTCCCTGTAGCCTTATCCAGTGATGCCTGCTTACGTCCTATTAGCCACCCCTAACTATAAGGGTATCTGGGAAATGCATCTGTAGACTTGAACAATCTGATATCCCAGGTAAATTCTGGGTTCTAGTACTAAGGAAAGGCGAATGCTTACTGAGCAACCATTGTGGTTACTTATACGAAATCATGCTGTCAATTTTGCTTACATGTTTAATTTTTATTTATTTTCAATGAATGCCTTCTGTTGACTGTGCCTTGTTTGAATTTTACATGTTAGAATTTTAGCCTGTTTAATTCTCAGCAGAGATACAGCTCAGTAAATATTTTAAGACCATAATATTCTTACTGAAAGTGCCATGGCAAATCTGAGAAATACATTTCTTTATGAAGAGAGCTATAAAGCAAAATTTAAACTCTCGAATATGCTAGTCTAGTGGGTTTTCCTTCCTGTGGATATAAGATTTCATTAAGGCTTGAGTACTAGCATGAGGTCTTAGCAGCACGCACTCACACCCAACTCTGTTCCCCCTATATGGGCAGGGGACATTGCTGACGGCTTTGCACTGTCCCTCTGTTCTTATGTAGACTCAAGGACAGGACAGAACTCTCCACCCCACATTTCTGTGATTTGTTGCTCCCTGTATCTCTGCTGAAAGCTTACCGTGGGAGTGGGGTGCACGGGACAAGTAAGCCACTCCTGTCCAAATTTTCTATCCCAAATTGGCCTGTACATGATTCTTGTGAAACTTTTTATCCCATAAAATGAATAGAATGAGACTTTCCTATGCTTTGTATTAATAATATATTCTCTGCCTATACTGGCCTGTGACGAGTAGTCGTAAAACTTAGGGTAATGGATGCATTCGCAGACACTCCTTGGATGCCTGCTGTGGTTACAGGATAGCAGCATGGTTAAGAGTGTCTGCTTTGAAGTTAGATCGGCTTAGATTCAGATTCCACCTTTTCCACTTCCTGGCTGAACAACCCTAGGCAAGTTACTTAACCTTTCTGTGCCATGGCCTCCTTATCTGGAAAAGGGGATAAAAATAGAAGCCAGCTCACTATGAAGAGTTAGAGAGGTGATGCTTGTAAAGAGCTTAGCACGGATCCTGGTACACCATAAATGCCAGCATTGTACTAGGCACCCCAGGTGATACAGTGGAAATCTCTGTCTCTGACAAGCTTGTACCATCCTGTTGCTGGTTCACTGGTCGTTGTTTTACTGATAGATGACGCATGTTTCGCAGTCCGTTGCTCCTCACCTGGTATTCCCTTGTAAATGCAAGTAGAGCCTTGGGAGCTTGTCCATCTTCAAGGACACATGCCGCTATGTATACAGCTGCTGTAGCCCTGTTAGCAGAGCTTAGGTCTCTGGATCCTGTTTTGAGAATTTCCCCTGAGAAGCATGCAGTTCTTTTTTTATTCCTTTTTTTTTTTTTTACTTAGTCAGACAATGGGCCTGCCTCGCAAGCAGAATTCACTAACTGCTTTCAAGTTGGTATTGCTGATGATAATCTGAAACTGTAGGGTTTCGCTCGTGCAGGCTGATATTACATGATGTGGATCTTCTGCCACCTCATCCCCCAACCCTGCCTCTGTGCTGACTCGGCAAAGCAGGTCCTAGTCCCCCACAGATCTTCTTGGGAATGGCCCTCAAAGAACTGTGTCATCTGCACACAGAAGCTGCCACAGGTCCGTGGCAAAGGATGTCAGCAGTACTCATGGATGACCCAGTTGGTGACTTGTACCCAGATTGAAAAACAGTGCCAACCACGTGACCCTGACTGTCTCTTGAGTTTTTGAGCCCTGCTAGGTGAGACGGGTAAGAGTCACACCGCCTATAATAACAAACCTGCAGTGATAACTCATTAACATTGACACCACATCACAGAATTGATGGTTCTGGGGCAACAGACCCCAGCCTATAGTAGTACTTCTCAGGGGTCTGCCTGACATAGGCTTTTCTTCCATCATGTTCACTGTGTGGAGATAGTGGCTTGAAGATCTTGTGTTCAAAAGACTCTTGGGAACTTTGAGCTTTTGCCGTGTGGTTTCCAATATTTTATTTAAACCCCATTACTCTTCTCAGATGTCATAAAAACTCCCTTGCCTCTGAACTACGGGATACCTTCTGTGCCTGCCAGGACTCACTCCTTCTCGTCCCTTAGTGTTCAGTTCAAAAATCAACCCCTTGAACATGCCTTTGCTGACCACCTACGTGAAAGGGGACATCCCCTTTATATTTTTCTTGACACAAACCTCTTGTTTGTTCCATGTGTTACAGCCCTGTCCCTTCATGAATTCACCTGTTTATCAGGTAATAAGCAAGAAGCAGGTCTTATTCAGTGTGGCTTCTCCATGGCTAGCAGTGCCTAACATATGGAAGGTCTGCATGCAGTCAGTATTTGTTGAATCAGTCAGAGTCTGGGGATTTCCCTATGAATTTCTGTGTTTTTCTGGCACCTAAGAGGACTGTATCTGGTTGAGGGAGAAAGAGAAGGAACAAAGCTACACATATCACCTTTATTGTGGGAATAGAATACTGCCCTTGGGTTTTCTCTGGAAGTTCCCACTACGTACTGCATACTCTGCGTGTCCTATCCAGAAGGTGTTATACATTATCTTCCCCGTGAAGACAGAATCATTTGCCATTTGAGCCTGAAGGATATTGTGGGTGGTACAAATTGATTAAGGACGTTGGGATCCAAGCTCAAACCCCAACACTCTCATTCAGTGGCTCTTTTTTTGGACAAATTATTTTCTGTCTCTAAGACTCAGTTTACTTCCCTGGGGCAGGGGTAATAGCATTACCTAGCCACTGAGCTATTGCACGGCTTAAATTAGATGGTACGTATAAAGCACTTTGCACAACATCTGGAACAGAATAACAGTGCTGTTGATTTAAGGGTATCAGCAAAGGCTTTGGGGACCTCCACTGATAAAACTCATCTTGTACTTTCTTGTGATGTTCATTTTAGAGGTGGCAAAGATGGCAAAGAACCTTGATTCCCGATTATAGTTGCTCATGTTTCATCTGCTGAATTAACTTCAAAAAGTACAAAATAAGCAAGCAGTGAGATAGTCTGTTTTATATTTGTTGTTGACGCGTTGACTGTTGGATGCTCATGACCTGTCTCAGGTAACACACGCTAGAAACCTCAAGCGTTGCAATGGCTCAGTGTCTGGAGCCTGACCCACATCCAGAAAACCATGGAAATTGAGAGTTTGGGGTGCTGCAGTGTCTGTACGCCTTCTTGCTGGGGATATGTTTTGCCTTTAAGTTAATCAGAGCTGATTTGATCTCCTGCCTTGCAATAGAGGGCATATTAAATTTCCTGTAAATTTTCTTCTCTCTCTCTTTTTTTTTTTCTGGAGGTGGAGTCTCCCTCCATCACCCAGGCTGGAGCACAGTGGTGCGATCTCAGCTCACCATAACCTCCGCTCCTGGGTTCAAGTGATTCTCCTGCCTCAGCCTCCCTAGTATTTTATTATTATTATTTTTAAAAGAGACGGGGATTCACCTTGCTGGCCAGGCTGGTTTTGAACTCCTGACCTTGTGATCTGCCCATCTCGGCCTCCCAAAGTGCGGGGATTACAGGTGTGAGCCACTACGCCCAGCCTAATTCTCTTCTCTTTTTTAAAAAAATATATACTTGATGTATCTTTCCTGAAAATTCACATAACTTCTCTTTTGATAGAAAACCAAAGTCTATATAAGTCTGAAAGGAGTTAGATATAAATGTCTTTCATTGTTAACACCGATTTCTTCCACCTGCTTGAAGAAGATGATCGATTATTTTTGCTATATTGTTCCAGCATGTCAGTCGTTGACATTTGTTGTTCATTGTGAATTTTTTATGTAAAAGCTGAAGCAGAAAGAGGGACCTGTCTCACTCTGTATCACGTGACTTTCTGGTGGAAAAGAATGAAATCTATGAAATCATATACTTACACGACTTATGGAGTAACTAGGGTTATCTAGGAAATTAAAATAGCCATTTCTTTTATTAATTCATAACTTGTACTCTTGCAACCTAACAATAAAAGGACATGATTAAAATATAGTTTAAAAAGGCATCAAACGTGGTTACTAATATCCTTTTAGGAAAGGAAAAGATGAAATCCAGTAAGTTTCAGTCACAGTAAGTGAATAAATCAGAAAAAAAAAAAAACATTGGTTAGACTCATGATAACCCTCAGAGTGGCTAACACCCAGACTTTTTGCATCTCTAAAAATGTATAACACCCCTGTCTCCAAATATCACTTCAGAAACTAAAATAATAATTCATGAAAGGGGAAACAGATCCATGTAATATGAGACTTGATCAGGCAGTTTACGTGGGATGCTTGAGGGCCTGGATCAGCCCTTGTGCTGCCCTCTTCTCAATATCCTGGTGCCTGAGGAGCAGCGGGGAAGATTAGGAGCTTTCTGAGGGTTTTTACTTTAATGTTTTGAAATTTTGCTGCATCGTCTGAGTCCAGTTTGGTTCAGCAGTCTCTCAGTGCCAGGTGACTCTGGTTAAGATGCTCTAGGGCTGAATTTCTCAATGCCAGCTTTTGCAGGGGATCAGCAAAGGTTTTGCCCTGGGTATTCCAACCAGGAGAGCCTGTGTCCTGTCTTTGTCCACATCTTTCCCCAGTCATTAATGGTGACACAAAATAGTCTCCCACTCCTGACTCACTTCCTAAACATGGCGGTTTCTTTGGGATTCTACTCCTAGAATAATTGGTGCTTAGACCTTCTTAGGTTTGTCTATACATATGTACTTAGAATAACTTGCATTTCATGCTATCACCAATATTCTGCATGCTTAAAAAGTAGGGAGAGGTGGAAGTAGAATTTTCTAAACTCATGAAAAATCTAATCCTGAAAAATCTCAATAAACAGCAGTTGTTTAAGAGAAACACTCTAGCTTTTGAAAGGTCTACCCTATAATAGCTACCTTTACTGTCTGTGTGCCAGACATGATTCTAAGCCTTTGATATTTATTAACTCACAGTAACTCTGTGAAGTAATCATTGTTCTAAAAATTCATTTTACAGGTGAGGAAGCTGAAGAATAGTGAGTTAAATGACTCACCCAGAACCCTCTGCTTATATGGAGCAAAGCTAGGATTTGGACCTAGAAATTCCTTCCCGTCGTACCCTGTTGTGTTTTTTTTTTTTTTTTTTGAGATGGAGTCTGTCTCTGTCGCCCAGGCTGAAGTTGGAGTGCAGTGGTGCAATCTCAGCTCACTGCAACCTCCACCTCCCTGGTTCCAGCGATTCTCCTGCCTCAGCCTTCCAAGTAGCTGAGACTACAGATGCATGCCACCATGCCTGGCTAATTTTTGTATTTTTGGTAGAGACAGGATTTTGCCATGTTGGCCAGGCTGGTCTTGAACTCCTGACCTCAGGTGATCCACCCACTTCAGCCTCCCAAAGTGCTGAGATTACAGGCATGAGTGACCACACCCGGCGGTACCCTGGTTCTTAAGCACGGTGCCATGCGGTCTTCCTCATGCACACATATTCTTGGGGTATTGACTTGCAGGCATTATTTTGTTTTCACATAAATTTTTCACTCTAGGACTCCATGTGGAGCTGTTATACCTCAATGCTATCTAATAGGCCCTGCTTGATCTTACTAGACTTCTTCAAATGCTTTCTTTTTGCTAACACAAGAGCTATGGGAAATAAAAACGTGTCCCAATTTGATTAGGAACAAGGACAACCACTTAATTGCGATTCTTCTATCTCCAGTTGGATGTGCCTGTGAAGACGTTTTCTCTAGATCTTTGAGTCATTTTTCTCTGGGACATTTTTCTAATTAACCTCATCTCTGTAGCCCTCATTTTACTTCATATTAGCCTCTGACCACCTAATAATTGATTTGTTCTGCTCAATCACCTGTGTGAAAGCGAGAGGGTCTCCCTCCCAAAGCTTCGCTCCTGTACCTGGGCATTTTCCCAGCAAGCAGGTTCAGAATGTTCTTTTAGTTCTTGGAAACATTCACCTGGAAGGCTTTTTATTTACCAGGGTGAATCTGGGGTACTGAAAGGTAACATTGGCTAACAGAGTAGAAGACCTTTGGTTACTTAGTCAGTAGAATTATAGGTTTATAAGCTGTATGCCAAGGACTTTGACCTTCAAATATTAGTAAAATATTAGGCTTGAAGAAATGTATAAACGCCAGTTTCAAGAGACCACAAATAAGCAATTTTGACTTAAAAGGTTTGAAGTGTTCATATTGCCTTGTTAACACAAAGAGCAGACAGCCCACTTCTAAAGTGTTGGTGCCTTAAAATACTGAGCTCACCATATTTTAGGTCTTTTTGGTTCTGAGTGACCAGCTTAGTCATAAAGGGGAATTAATTGGCTCATAATGGTGAAAAGTCAGATTGTGGAACTAGCTCCAGGGAAATCTGGAGCAGGAGGTTCCGATCATGCCGTTAAGTCTTGGTGGCAGTCTCCTGGCTGTGCTGTGCTCCCTTTTGGATTCATTCACGGAGGCGATTCCTGGTTGTGGCAGGATAACCTTTCATGAGTTTGTTTTTGTAGCAACTCCAGCAGAAAAGATCTTTTCTTAAGAGTTCTAGCAGCTGTCACGGAATCTGGATCTTCTTGCTTCTGTGATTGGTCTGGTGTGTGCCACATGCCTTTTGCTGAAACACTCACTGGAGCTGGAGCAGGAGTGAGCTGGGGGAGGTGGGAGGTCCTGCTTGGCCTAGAATGGGTCATGTGTCCGTCTCTAAAGGCATGGATGGCCTTTGACCTCCACAAAACAATGGGAAGTAGGTGAAAAGAGTGCTGGTTTCAGAAGAAGGGGACAGAATTCTGGGAAAGTGAAGTATGTTTATGTACCACATCGGGTACTGTACTTTGATACACAGCAAATACATAGAATTGCAGGGTGGAAGGAACTTTTAAATATCATATGGTTCAGCTAACCCACAACTGAATGTCATATATGGGAGTTTTCCCAGAAAGTTGTCTGCCTAATGCTTGACATCTTCAATGACATTTACTACCTTGGGAGTGGGCTGTGCCTCAGAAATGCTACCATGCCTCTGTCCTCGAGGAGTCTAGAGTTCATTCATTGCCTGCCTGCCTTCTATTCATTCTTCTCTCCAACCATCCACCTACCATCTGCCACAGTTTGTGGTCCTAAGGCAAGGTGCTTGATTTTAACAACTTACATGTGCAAGGTAGACAGAAAAAGCAGTTTTAATATGGTGATAGAGAAGCTACAAGAATACTGATGTATTGTGCGTTTTGATTGGGGAGGGGATTGGAGAAGGGAGATTGGAGGGCCTCATAGCAGGAATGATGCCTCAGAGGATCAATAGGAGTGGCCAAGTAGCCAAGGGAAAGATGGTCTTTTTGGCGGACTTAGTAGGATTAAACTCTATATTAACATTCAGACTTGCTTTTGAATGACCCAGGAAAATTGGCTTAGAAAGTAGCTTAGCCCAGTCAAAATGCATATGTCTTTTAGGTCACATAAAGAATATAAGTGGTGGGAATAACATCCTGATGATGAAATATTTTTGTACAGGTGAGCCTTCTGACATCTTCCAAGTCAACTCCGTCTCCTGTTTCTTAATAAATGCATAATAAGTGAATGGATGAAACCTTCTTGGGAAAAACTTCAGTGAGTTAAATTATAGAATTTTAACAATCACTTCCCTAATAATTTTGAAAGGATCAGATATTATTTGTTTATTCATACATTCTTGGGGGCAAAGGAATATTTTGAACCTCAGTTTTCTCATCTGGTACCTGAGGATAAAAACAGTACCTCCCGAAGGGTTAGGGATATAGAGAATAAACATCTGGAGCATGTGAAACATCAAATATGGTTCTATCACCTAGTAAGCCCTCCGTCGATATTACTTGTTATCAATGGGTATCTATGATTTTTATACCTCATTGGTTGTCAAAGGCTTAAAATTTTGTTATGTCCATTTAGCTAGTTGATATAAATGTTTTTCCATGTGCCCTGGATGGAATGTATTTTTTTATTTTTGCATGTTACTTACACCTTAAAAATAAAAGATATTAAAGATGGTGAGATTTAGCAAAGAACTTTAGTTTCACATGCTTTTAATGCTTCCCTGAATTAATAATTTTCATGTCCATCATATTTTCTCCTTGGCCCACAATTCATCCCATATTTGGATCTTGGCAAATGATGACTTGGTTAATTAGGCAGTCTGTTAACTCTGATTACTAAGTTATAACAGATCAGTGTAGAAGCATCACTGTGCAATTTGGATTAAAAGGCTCTTCATTTTATCAAAACAAATTTACATGTATGGGTAACGATGTTGAAGTGCGTTATGTTAAAATAATGCATTTCATAAGGAAAATTTAAAAAGGATAAAAATTATTTCCTCCTACTAAGTTTTTTTTTATTATGACATTCATCACACTATCTTTCACTAGGAATATACATAAAATCTTGGAATTTTCTTTTAAGGCTTGGAAATTATAGCTGATTTAATACCTTGATGATACAAATATGATGGATGCATTGCATTTTTATTTAAGCATAATTTATTATAGTGGCACATGGTTATATTCCAATTCTGACCACAGTGGCCTCTGATGTTGGAGTTACTTATAGAAGTGAAACTTGACTGTGATGGGGCAGAATTAGTGGGCTACATTAGGCTGGCTTTGTTTTATAGCTGAAGGCATGATGGTTATTAAATAGACTGCGGCCTCTGTAGTCCGGTCTCTTGTCTAATGGTTCATCATCACTTAAGGGAAGTTGGGGTATCAAAAACTTGCTTGCTTCTTCCATGTTCATCTCTGCCTACCTTCTTTCCTTTCTTAGCACACATAACAGTTAGCGTTGTGGAAGGTGAATAAACAAACAAAGAGTAATTTTCCAGACTCGGTGAACCCTAAAACCTATGTTAATTACCCCTCAAGATTCTGTCTAGTATCAATAACATTCAAATGATAGCACCTCCCCCTTTACTCCCTCCTCTGCTCGACACACACACCTGCATATGTGACTTATACACACATGCATGTGTGTGCGCACACACACACACACACACGCACACACACACTGAACACAGCAACTGGCACCTGGGAGGTGTTTAATAGGTATATGTTGAAGACTAGTGGGTGGAAAAGATGAAACACCAACAGCCTCCCACTCCAAACTTCTAAGCTGCTCTTAGCCTGGTCCAGCATCTGGGACCCTGTTTGGTATTACAACTGTTGGAATAAATGGAGTTGATGAATTTAGTATTTATTCTTTCAATAAGCTTACTGAAGTCTGGCCTTTATGAATTGCTGTGTTCTAGTTCTACGGGAAATAGATAAATCAAAGAGAGAAAATACAGTAGTTTCCCCTTATCCATGGTTTCACTTTCTGTGATTTCAGTTACCAGCAGTCAATGATGGTCTGAAAATAAGTGAGTACAGTACAAGAAAATAGTCCGAGAGACCACATTCACATAACTTCTATTACAATATTGTTAAAATTGTCCTATGTTATTTGTTATCATTAATCTCTTACTGTGCCTAATTTGTAAATTAAACTTTTTCATAGGTGTACATGTGTAGGAATAAACATCATATGCATAGGGTTCAGTACAAATCATGGTTTTGGGCATCCACTGGGGTTCTTGGAATGTATCCCTGTGTATGAGGGACAACTCTGTTCTTTTCTTTTTTTTTTTTTGAGACGGAGTTTTGCTCTTGTTGCTGGGCTGGAGTGCAGTGGCACGATCTCGGCTCACTGCAACCTCTGCCTCCCATGTTCAAGCGATTCTCTTACCTCAGCCCCCTGAGTAGCTGGAATACAGGCATGGGTCACCACACCTGGCTGATTTTGTATTTTTAGTAGAGACGGGGTTTCTTCATGTTGGTCAGGCTGGTCTCGAACCCCCGATCTCAGGTGATCCACCCACCTCGGCTTTACAAAGTGCTGGGATTACAGGCATGAGCAACCTCACCCGGCCGACTCTGTTCTTTATATTCAGCAAACTTAGTATCTTGTTGATTGATGATATTGACATGACCCTAGGCCAGAAATAGTAAACCTTAGTTCTTCAGTTTTATTCAGTGCTAGCATGTAGTTTATGCAAAACCAGCTTTTCTAAATCTAGAAGGCTCTGGCTCTGCTGATACTGATGGGAGAGGCAGAAGTTTGTTTAAGTCAGAATGGAAGTGGAGGTTTTTATGAATTTGGTTAGTTTATCTTCATTAGGAACATTTAATAATAATTATGGGTGACTCTCATTTTGGAGCAGGTATGGCTGGTTGTTCAAAGGTAAAGTGATATTTTGAGCTGTAATTTGACGGATCTGAATGACAGTCAGCCTGAATAATTCAGCTTCCTACTAGCTTCCCTACCACCCCATTCCTTCCTAAAGAAAGAACCAAATAAGGAATTTTTTAAAACCCCATTCTGGATTCTATTAATTCTTATAGTTACTTTCAAAGGAGCAGTTTGAGAGAGAGAGAGAGATGTGGTCTGGGACATTTATATGTGAGGTAAAGCTTTCAACCCATTAGAACATTCATTTTTTTTTTTTTTTTTTTTTTTTGAGGTGGAGTCTTGCTCTGTCGCCAGGCTGGAGTGCAATGGTGCGATCTTGGCTCATTGCAACCTCCGTGTGCCAGGTTCAAGTGATTCTCCTGCCTCAGCCTCCTTGAGGCAGGTGCGTGCCACCACACCCAGCTAATTTTTGTAATTTTAGTAGAGACGAGTTTCACCATGTTGGCCAGGATAGTCTCTATCTCTTGACCTCATGATTCGCCTGCCTCGGCCTCATTAATTTTTTTTTAATGAGTCTTATTTGCTTAAATAATATGGGTATTATAATAAAGTCTTGCTTAATGGAGCAAGAGAACCCTCTGGAAAACAACTGCCTAAGGAATGAGATAAGAACTGAAGTCTGCTTGGGTTTTCAAGCATCTCTTGAGATGGAAAAGTCTTACCTCACATCCGTGGTCCTCAAGAAGCCATAAAGGCAACATTAGGAAACTTTCTCTATTAGGTGCTTCCTTAGTGAATAGGTCTGTGGATAGAAGCAAGCAGACTTATTATAAGGTTGGATACTATTACTGTGTGGTTGTATTAATTAAATTTATTCCTTTAAAATAACCTTGGATGAAAACAACCATCTCTTCTGTGGTCATGGTTAGCAGATGTTTACCGTAATTCTTTGCTCAGTGAAAAAAATGCCTCTTCCACCCAACAAAAACAGCCACGTTTGCTTGGCTAAATCAAAACTTTGGCGCTTGGGTCTTACTTTATATATCATGGCTCCAGTCACACAACCTTTCCAAGTGTGAGGCTTAGATCACCAACTCCAACATCTGCAGGAGAGCTTTGCTCACAGTGATCTATTATGTGAGTGCTTAATTCTTATACTGTTCTTGGCGTTCGCCCTTCCTCATTGAAACCAATATCCTATATGCAAGCCCCTCTTTGTTTTTCTTACATAAGCATGCTAGCCCCTCCCAAATTTTTAAAGCTTTCACCTAGGCCTATGGCCATTTTTGTGAGGATTTTGATCATAGAAATAAAGTCAAAGTTTGCCTTCTCAGTCTGAGAGTTTAGTTTTTCTTCGGCTCTCTCTGAAATACCAAGCCTCTCCTTTCCTTGTATTTTGTGCTTGAAAAGCACTTTTTCTCATTGCATATTGGGTCTACTTAACCACCTCACTCCTCTTTTTTTTTTTTTTAAACAAAAACTAAGTGATTTCAAACCTGTAGCCTATAGGTAGTCCCTGCCCACACCTGCCGTTCATGGTTCTAATAGGGATTTCAAGACCAGCTCCCCCATCTGCACTGAATTTCTGCACTGAAGAATGCCGCCTGCTCTCAGCAGTGCTGAAAGGAAATACAACAGCAAAACTTTGCTTTTCTTGGGAAGCTCCTCTCTTTGGAATGGAGAACTCTGGGTGGCTCTTCTTATTTTGTTTTCATCGCCAAAATAAGCAGGGATCTTGCATAACACCAGGGTAGGAAAAAAGAAGTAATTTTAAGGGAAACATATGTTCATGTTGAGAAAAAGGCAGTTAGAACTGGACAAGAGATAGTGGCCCACAAAGCTAAAGGCATCTTCTTTTCAATTCAGGTAGGAAACCAGGTTTTGATCATTTTGGTGTATATATGTGTGTGTGTGTGTGTGTGTGTGTGTGTGTGTATTTGAGACAGGTTCTCGCTCTGTCGCTGAAGCTGGAATTCAGTGGCACAGTCTTGGCTCACTGCAACCTCCGCCTCCCGGGTTCAAGCGATCTTCCTGCCTCAGCCTCCAGAGGAGCTGGGACTACAGGCGTGCACCACCACACCCGGCTAATTTTTGTAGTTTTAGTAGAGACATGGTTTCACCATGTTGGTCAGTATGATCTCGATCTCCTGACTTTGAGATCTGCCTGCCTTGGCCTCCCAAAGTGCTGGGATTACAGGCGTGAGCCACCACACCCAGCCTTTTTTGGTATATTTTATAAAATGAAAAATAAGTTGCTTCCCTGTATCCCCAGATCTTGTCTTTGATTCAATTACAATTGAATCTTGGACCACCAAGGCTTATAAACTAGTTAGTTGATATATGTGGTATAGGATGTGTCTAGTTCTGTATTTGTTAAATTATTTTCCTATGATCTTAGCACTAAGTAATGTCCTTGGAAATCATTTCATTTAAGATGGCTGCCCTAATCTGAAGTCAAAGCTAAAATGATCCAAATATTTTTTTTTTCTTTTTTTTTTTTATTATACTTTAGGTTTTAGGGTACATGTGCACAATGTGCAGGTTTGTTACATATGTATCCATGTGCCATGTTGATTTCCTGCACCCATTAGCTTGTCATTTAGCATTAGGTATATCTCCTAATGAATATATATATATATTTTTTTATTGAGATGGACTCTCGCTCTTTCCCCCAGGCTGGACTGCAATGGCACGATCTCGGCTCACTGCAACCTCTGCCACTGGGTTCAAGCGATTCTCATGCCTCAGCCTCCCAAGTAGCTGGACTACAGGTGTATGCCACTATGCCCGGCTAATTTTTTTGTATTTTTGGTGCACAGGGGGTTTCGTCATGTTGGTCAGTCTGGTCTCGAGCTCCTGACCTCAGCTGATCTGCCCGTCTCGACCTCCCAAAGTGCTGGGGTTACAGGTGTGAGCCACAATACCCAGCTTCAAATATGATTCTTATTTGGTCTGATTTTTGGAGAAGAGAAATCTTGGTATTAAAGTGAACCAAAGATGTCTACTTTAGCTGTATGGCTGATTAGTGGACATATTATTTGTCCTTTTAACTGATTCCAAATTACGTCTGTTGATAGAAACAGCAGACACTTTAGTGTTTCACAGTGTTTGTGGGTGGCAAGTTTTGAAAATGCAGCTAATTTGCAAAATGACAGAAGAAGAATAGAAAAAAAGATAGAGAAAATTCCTTAAGTTAAGGTTTTCCATTCAACTATTCTCAAAGTATGAACATTTTAGGGTTAGGGGAAACCCCAGCAGAGTTCTTCTTTCCTCATTATAAATTAAATACTTGTATCCCTAAAACGTAGCTGTGAAGGAGGGAGGGTCCTGGAACATTCTCAGTACTGATACGCGTATGCAATGCCACAACCAGAGAGATGGCGGATGTATCACACAACTGGTTGAGGGCAAGGGCCAACAGGACTGTGGGATAGTGCCCAGATGGGAAGGCCTTGGTTGTGCCTGGAACTGTTTCTATATGTACTGCTTTCTTGCATGTACAAAAAGTACATCCAAAAAGAGATCTATTTGAGACCAATGAAAAAACCCGGCTCTTAAAGAGTCCTGCTTTCCTTAGTGTTGACACCAGTAGGTTTGGAAACTGCGACAGGGTAGATCCAGGCTTGCATTTAATCTGTTTGATTCAGAAAATTTAATTGAAGGCCAGGCGTGGTGGCTCAATGCCTGTAATCCCAGCACATTGGGAGGCCGAGGTGGGCAGATTACTTAAGGTCAGGAGTTCGAGAGCAGTCTAGCCTTTGTGAAATCCCATCCCTACAAAAATTAGTCAGGCGTGGTGGTGCACACCTGTAGTCTCAGAGGCAGGAGAATTTCTTGAACCCAGTAGGCTGAGGTTGCAGTGAGCCGAGATCACTCCACTGCACTCCATCCTGGGTGACAAAGTGAGACTACACCTCAAAAACAAACAAACAAAAAATATAATTGAGATTTAAAAACTCATAGTAGGGGGAAAAAAAGGACCTATCTTCCCCGCCCCCACAACCCCACAAAAAAGGACACAAAGCCATTGAAAGTGTAAGATTATTCTTAGATATTGGTGTAAGGTCCAGCTATTTTATTTAGTTCACTCCTTTCTCTCCTAGAGGCATCAAAGGGCATCATCAGTAGCACCTGAGTCATTTCACTGTTGGAAACACTAAGTTAAAGAAAAAAATCAACGTATGCGCATAAGAAGAGGAATTTTGAATTACATTTCCTTTCAGTCCTTAGAGTAGGCTACATTCTGTTGTTTTTCTAGTGTTTTTGTCCTTTGGGATGAAACTATAAATGGTGGCAGATGCCATCTCTATGTTAGTGAGAAGTAGGAAGGACCTCAGGGAAAGTGTCAGAGCAAACTGGAAATCCCAGAAGTTTTGTTTAATAATTGTAATCTGGCCATTTGTCCTGTGTGATAGCTACTTTTATAAGCAATATACTAGCACCATCTTACTGAGTTCTTGTAAGTACTATGAAGTAGCTCCTCTTATCACCTTCATGTTACATATGAATAAACTGGGGCTCAGAGAGATTGCCTATTATTAAATTGCCTGGAGTTACAGAAGAAGTAAACCAAACTGAATACGATCTGTCATTTAGTTAACAGTAATGCGTCAATGCTAATTTCCTGGTTCTGATACTGTATACAGCTGTATAAGACGTCACCGTTGGTGAAAACTGGGTGAAGGGTATATAGGTATTGTACTATTTTTGCAACTTCTTGTGGTCTACAATTATTTCAAAATTTAAAAAAAAAGAGGTAGATTTTAGACTTGGATCAAGGTCTGTTTGCTTTTTTTTTTTGAGATAGAGTCTCTCTCTGTCACCCAGGCTGGAGTGCAATGGCGTGATCTCGGCTCACTGCAGTCTCCACCTCCCGGGTTTAAGCAGTTCTCCCGTCTCAGCCTCCCAAGTAGCTGGAACTACAGGAGTCTGCCACTACGACCGGCTGATTTTTGTATTTTTAGTAGAGATGGGGTTTCACCTTGGTAGTCAGGCTGGTCTTGAACTCCTGACCTCAGGTGATCCACCTGCCTCGACCTCCCAAAGTGCTGGGATTACAGGTGTGAGCCACTGCATCCGGCCTGTTTGCTTTTATAATCCAGATTTTTCACTGCTTTGCCTTCTTAAAGTATTTGACTAGGAATAATATGGTCTCTGTTCCACTATCTTTGTAAGGTTCGAATTTTCAGGTCTCCCAGACCACATCACATGGTTTCCTATAAAATCCCTTGTGATTTTAAGAATAAAGATTCATCCTTGATTTATGAAATGATTTGTAAAATAGATTGTAATTAATTCCTGATGTGTACATGGAACCTCATGTGGACATCTAGAAAAGAGAATGGCAGTAGTAACCCAAAGATTTAGTAGCTTGCAGCATGTAAATTTGATAAGCCGCAAAAAAGTTAAATTCATAAGACTAGTTATTTATGTAGCAGAAAAAATCATAAGATTCAAATTCAGAAGCCTGCGTTTTAAAGCTGTATTTTTGGCTAACTTGTTATGTGATCTCAGTTTCCTCACTTAGGAAATCATTGAGAAGCGACTCATGCATGTTCTACCAAAAGCTTCCATGGATAAATAACTTTGAAACATTCCAGATAATACAACTTCAAACCTTTGTCTTTACTGAGTAAAAATGATTGCTGTAGAAGTCATTAGTCTTATGGCTGGAGAGTCGAGCTCTAGGATATGTTGGTGGATCTGTTAACCAGTTGATTAAATCCTAGTAAGATTTTATCTCAAATCTTTCTTCTTTTTTTTTCTTTCTTTTTCTTTTGAGACAGAGTCTCACTCTGTCACCCAGGCTGGAGTGCAGTGGTGCAATCTTAGCTCACAGCAACCTCCGCCTACTGGGTTCAAGCGATTCTCCTGCTTCAGCCTCCCGAGTAGCTGGGATTACAAGCTGGTCAAACTCCTGACCTCAGGTGATCCACCCGCCTCTGCCTCCCAAAGTGCTAGGATTACAGGCATGAGCCACCGTGCCTTGCGTCTTCTTTTTAAATATAGGTGTTTACAGCTATAAATTTCCCTCTGAGTACTGCTTTATCTGTACCTCGTAAGTTTTAGTATGTCTTCATTTTCATTCATCTCAAAGTATTTTCTAATCTCCTTTGATTCTTTGGTTATATAGGAGTGTATGGTTTAATCTCCACTTGTTTGTGGATTTCCCACTTTTTTCGTTATTGATTTCTAATTTCATTTCTTTGTTAATTGGATAACATACTTTTAAATTTACTGAGCCATGTTTTATGGTTCAGAATATGGTATATCCTGGAGAGTGTCCTTGAGAAGAGTGTATATTCTGTTGTCATTAGGTGGAAGTTGCTATGGATGGATGTCTGGTTGGTTGGTTCCTAGGCCTGGTTGGTTCCTAGTGTTGTTCATGCCTTCTATTTCCTTGCTGATCTTCTGCCTCATTCTGTCCAGGATTGGTAGGTGGAGTATTGAAGTCTTTAGCTATTATTCTGGACTTGTCTATTTCTCCTGTCAGCTCTGTCAGTTTTGCTTCATATATTTTGGGGTTCTGTTTTTAGGTGAAGATTTTCTCAAAGCAAAAGAAAACTCTTGTTATGTTACCCACTCTCAGAACTTCATTCAGCTTTAGAGTTTAAGAATTAAAACACTCTCTGAAAAAGTTCAGTTTTATAGTGGCTCCCTGACATTGATGGAGACATTTAGGCCATATTTACACAGATAAAGAGAAATGAGGGATTGGTGGCTTTATTTAATCAATATATTAATTTTTGTATTGTGGGCAGCTGGTAGGGTCCAATTGAGGCCAAACCAACATTAACTTCAGTAGCAGATGCCTGGGAGCTTTGATTTACCCAGATCATTGTTTCATCTCTACTATTCACTTACTCTGTGTAGACATGGACTAAGTCAATACAAACATGTTCCATGGGAAAAATATGCTTTTTATTTTTTTTAACAAATAAGAATAAAATGCAATTTTCTTGTTGCTGAATCTATGACTCTACAGCCCTTTCTGTGTGGAGGCCACATGGCAAACTCCAGGTGCATCTGTCATACAGAAATTGCTTTCCCCCCCAAAATACAGAAATGTGAAATAAACCAATTTGGGCACCAGTAGTGTACGCTAGATTTACTTAGTATCTGTCGAACATCTCCATACACTCAATGTATTAGGGCAAATCAAAGGGTTATAACTGCCTAGTTTCTGCACAAATACATATATAGTTTCTACTTAGACGCTGATGCTACTGATTGATTATTTTTGCTAACAATACTATGGCCAAGCACTTAATTTGTTTCTTTTCAGCAGTATTGTAAATTTGTTCTAGACATATGTCAGTGGGAAAATAGGGGGGCAGGGGGTTATCTACGCAAGCACGCATGCACACACACACAGGTACATACACATATGCATCAAAAGATACTTCCTCACTGAAAGCTGTTTAAAAGGGTATTTATCTTTGACATGAAATAATTCGTCAGCCTTTTTATTACTGTTAAACATATTTTGGTGTTTATGAGCAGTAAAATAGTTTAGCCACGACTGTATATTCACTATGAATGAAACATGGTTTTTCAGAAGAGATTTTACATGTATGTTAAAGCCATTTTCTTTTCTTGTCATTTATGTGAATGGCCCGTAGATTCGATTGCTAGTGGAAGAAGCCATGTGATTCCGTATCTTAACTTTCTCTCAGAGAGGAATTATTGTCTTTGTCATTTTGTTTCAATGTGCGACCTCCCTACCTGCTGGGTTTCCCAACAGCCGTCAGCTAACTATTCTTGTACCATACTGCTACCGGCATTCCTGGTTCACAAACATGAAGTAAACAGAAAATCTTGCTAATTTGAGCCCAGTGGGAACCTTAACGCTGTAATGAGGGACTAATTTCGAAAGCAGAGAGACATCTCTTACAAAATTAGAGCCCAATTTTTTAATGATCTTAAATAGCTAATTGAGAGTAAGAATGGTACTTAAGAAAGAGTGAGACACTGACACTCTGAAGAGTTACAACAGGGAGAGGAGACCCCTCCAGGAGCCCTAGTAATTACACAGTCTTCCTTCGTTGCCACCGATGCTAATCTGAGCGTGGGAATGATAATGTACCTTAGAGGACAGGTTTGTGGTTGAAATGCTCTTGATAGATTTTGACAAATTAAACAGTGGTAAAGATGTTTGGAAGTTATCCAGGTCCTTACCATTATTTATGTCAGTGAACTAGAAATCAGTGGTTAATTTGCAGTTCTTATAATTTTTATGATACTTGTGTTGTTGTAAATTTAGCCGTGTGCGGCGTCAACTCAGCAGGATACATTTTATGTTGTCAGCTACCTTTTGACATCATAATAGATTTCATTTGCCAAATCTTTCTCGATAGAATAAAATGTAAAAGAGAGCTGAACAGAATATTTGGATCATATCCAGACACTAGTAAACATATGATGGACTTTCTGAGATCAGAAGGCTCAGATATGGAATAGGGGGAGAAATTAGATCCTGTTGGTGGTGTTCTTTTTCTTCTTTTTGCCCTTAAACCATCCTAGTGTTCTTTGCTAGACAGGCATCTTTTATCTTGACTCAAAGCTAGTGTCTTTCTTAGTGTGTGGTACCTTGCCCAGTTACCAAAGTATAATTCAAAGTTACTGATTTTCCACACCTTTTAACCATTAATGCACCTTTGTTAGTATCTTCTTTATTGCACTGGACCACAAGTTCTGTAGTCCTATATTTTTTTCTCATTATGTTTTTATATCCATTATATTATTTTAATGAAAAATATTGGCCGGGCATAGTGGCTCACGCCTGTAATCCCAGCACTTTGGGAGGCCGAGGCGGGTGGATCACAAGGTCGGGAGTTCAAGACTATCCTGGCTAACACGGTGAAAGCCCGCCTCTACTAAAAATACAAAAAAATTCAGCTGGGCATGGTGGCGGGCCCCTGCAGTCCCAGCTCCTTTGGAGGCTGGGGCAGGAGAATGTCATGAACCTGGGAGACAGAGCTTGCAGTGAGCCGAGATTGCCTGGGTGACAGAGTGAGACTCCATCTCAAAAAAAAAAAAATTTATACTCTCCTGGGATAATTGAAGACTCCGGTTGGAAAGGTATTTTGTAGTTAAGATGTTTTCTTTCTCCATCCTTTTTCTCTAGGTTATTCAAATCCCTCCTTGATAATTATCCACTTTTATAACACTGACTCTTGTCCCGCTAATAACTGAGGAGGATTAGTGGACACCCCTGCCTTTGTACCTATTTGTTCTCTGAGATTCTTTGTTTTGACGTCTAAATAATTTCTTTTTAGGTCCTCTCCTCTTTATGTAACACATGTTTTTGCAGATCTCACTTTGATCTGTGTGAACAGCTAGCCTCCCATTTCTTATGTCATTTATCCTGCTTAGAAACATTTTATGAGACCATAAGCCACGCTTTCATTTTTTCCTTTCATATACCTCCTTCGAATCTCTTCAGAGGAAATTCCTCCTTAATACTTACTATGAGCTCAGCAGCAGTACAGAGGTATGATGACTGTGACCTAAGGATGTCCAGCCCTGTAAAATGAGCGCTTCCTTGTCCTCCTTGTGTATAACGGAGTTACATATCTTAAGTCCCTGTTTGGAGTGTCCGTCTGGCAGGGATGCTGCTGCTCCACTCTGCCATAGCCTTCTCTGTTCCCAATGTCTAATAAATGTTTAATGACAATTGAAATGATTAGTTATCAATCCATAATGAAGAAGAGCTTATTAACCTTTTCTGATCACAACTACATTATCCTTGAGATGAAAGTTTTTGCTACCATGTACCAGCAACTGGAAGTCAGATCCATTGGACTTATTCGGGTCCCTGCTGTGTCATGGCATAAAATGGTTCCGTATCATTTATCAATCTTCTGGAAGGTATATGCTATTTGTTATTACTTCAATGAATAGCCAGTATTTCTATATTTGAGATAATATATGTATAGCTATTTGATGTATTTGGGGGCCTGCACTTTCAATATTTTTATAAAGTAGAACAGTTATAGAAAACTACCCACCCACTCCCGACTATACACATGCCGTGCACAAATCAGTTCTGAACCAGATGTCCTATTTCCATACTGTATAAAAGGTAGCCATTGTCTACTGAGCACTGCAAATGTGGCTAGTATAACTGAGGAACTAAATTGTACCTAATTTTAAATTTCCGTTATAATAGCCATATGTGGCTACTGTATTAAGTTGCATTCATATATATGTATTTGTATATATTTACATAAAAATTGTTTTAAGGCAAGGAACCTTGCCCCCCAAATCAAGAAATTGAACTTAGCCACCTTGAAGTTTCTCCTGTGTCCTGTTCCACTCATAGCCCTTTCCAAAAGCAACTCATGTTTTTACTTTTATCATAATCATTTCCATTTGTTAATTATTTTATCACCTACGTGTGCGTCCTTAGACACCATAGTTTGATATTGTCCACTTTTTAAATGTTTGATATGTCTTTTAAGTTTCTTAATCTGAAGATTTCCTGTCTATGCCTTTCTTTTCTTTGTACTTTACCTTTCAGAGATCCCTGGCCCTCTGAGCTGTAGGGTTCCCCAGAGCCTGGAAGTTGCTGATTGCATCCTCAATTTAACGTGTCCCTCTGCCTTCCTTATCTCCTGCACATTGGCAAGCTGGATCCAGAGGCTCATGTTTGATCCCTTTAGCACAACTCTAGGTGGTGGTGTGTTCTTTCATTTGTGAGGGGTATAATATCTTATTGTCTTCCTTTTTGTGATATTGAGGGTCATTAATCCTTACTGCCTAGATCCATTAATTCACTGGGAGATGCAACATGGTGATATTCTAATTCTACTTATTAGCTGGGATGTATTTGTAATTTTATTCTTCATCTACTCTTTAGTTACCCAGTGGTACTGTTCATTTAGGTAATACAGGATAAAAGTCTAATTCTTTCCCTCTATTTACTAAGTTTCAAAATAATGAGTTGACTCGCTATCCTTTTCTGAAAGTAACCATTAAATTTTCATGTTTTTATGAGAACACATGGACACAGGGAGGGGAACCTCACACACTGGGGCCTGTCGGGGGGTGGAGGGCAAGGGGAGGGAGAGCATTAGGACAAATACCTAATGCATGTGGGGCTTAAAATCTAGATGTCTGGTTGATGGTGCAGCAAACCACCATGGCACATGCATACCTATGTAACCTGCACATTCTGCACACGTATCCCAGAACTTACAGTAAAATAAAAATAAAATAAAATTTTTTTATGTTTTTATAAACCATAAATTTAAACATGTTAGTAGATTTCAATTTATTGCATTTTTTTAACTTTTATTGAAGATCAAATTATCTTTCATGAGTGTAACTTCTTTGTGTTCACTCCTTTGTCCTTCTGATATGACTCTTTGGTCTTTCATAGCTTCTTTGCTCCCTGCTATGACAGAATGTTTCACATTCACCTTGTACATTTCTTTTGTGTGTGAGACGGAGTTTCACTCTTGTGGCCCAGGCTGGAGTGCAATGGCACGATCTTGGTCCACTGCAACCTCCGCCTCTGCCTCCGCCTCCACCCCCGCCTCTGCCTCCACCTCCGCCTGATTCTCCTGCCTCAGCCTCCTGAGTAGTTGGAATTACAGGTGTGCGCCAACAAGTCCAGCTAATTTTTGTGGTATTAGTTGAGATGGGGTTTCACCACATTGGCCAGGCTGGTCTCAAACTCCTGACCTCAGGTGATCCACCTGCCTCGGCCTCCCAAAGTGCTAAGATTATAAGCATGAGCCACCATGCCTGGCCACCTTGTACATTTCTTACCTGAGAATTGAAATCAACCATTTATCTAGAAACCCATTTCTTTTAGTGGGAATTTGTGTTTCGAGACAATTATCTTAGTGCTAACAGTGCTCCTTGTTGTGAGTGTGTCCAGGCCTCATGAGTTCATCCTGATATTTCCATTTCATATTCAGGATTACAGGGCTTTTATTTAACCTCCTATTTATTACATCTTTATCTCCTTTCCTCCATGCTGACAGTTTTGGTTCTTGAGAACAAAGGAGATGGTAGCATTAGAATATCCCATAATTGCCCATCTGCTTATTCCTCTACCTTACATACATAACAGTCCTAGAATAACAATACTAAATACTTCCACTACCAATTATGATTAGCAAGAAGAATAAACATTTTATTACATATGCTATCGCTAGTCTCACTCCATTATTTTATTTTTTTGGAGATAGGATTTTGCTCTGTTGCCCAGGCTGGAGTGCCGTGGCACGATTATAGCTCACTGTAATTTCAAACTCCTGGGCTCAAGCGATCCTCCCACCTCAGCCTCTGTTGTAGCTGGGACTACAGGTATGTGCCACCATGCCTGGCTAATGATTTTTTATTTTTTATTTTATTTTATTTTTTTTATAGAGGTGGGGGTCTCACTAGGTTTCCCAGGCTGATCTTGAACTCCTGACCTCAAGTGATCCTCCCATCTTGGCCTCCCAAAGTGCTAGGATTACAAGTGTGAGCCACTATGCCCAGCGCTCTCTGCATTATTTTTTAATAGTTGTATTAGATTTGCATTTTCAGGACATTTGGCCATTTATATGATACTCTCCCCCTTTTAACTCTAACCCTATTTTAGTTTTTAGTAATACAGGTATGTTCAGTGCTCAATACCAGTTCTTCAGTCCTTATGTCAGTGTCTGTAGTCATTTTGTCTAAACTTCATTTCTATTAGATTTTTTGGAAAAGGCTCATGGGTACTGTATTCCCTGAATTCTTGAATTTTCGTAACAGTTTGCTGTGTTCTTTATACTTAAACCACAATCTTTACTGAATTAAAAATGTTGCCTCACATTTCTTCTTTGTATATCTTAAATATGTTACTCCTTTTTCTTCTGGCATAATGAGTCTTAAGTCCAGTAATTTTATTAGATTGTATCTTAGTGTCGGTCATTTGGAGCAAATATGCTTCAGTGTCCAGGGTCCTTTTGCAATGTGTAGTTTCAGAATATTTTTTAAATTTCAGGAATGTTTCTTTGAATTATAGTGTTAGGTATTTGGACAATTTTCTTCTTTGCTTTCCTCTCCAGGGATTCCTACTTTCTTTTCTTTCTTTTTTTTTTTTTTGTTTTGAGCTCTGTCACCCAGGCTGGAGTACAGTAGCACAATCTTGGCTCACTGCAACCTCTGCCTCCCAGGTTCAAACGATTCTTGTGCCTCAGCCTCCTGAGTAGCTGGGATTACAGGTGTGCACCACCACGCCTGGCTAATTTTTGTCTTTTTAGTAGAGACAGAGTTTGGCCAAGTTAACCAGGCTGGTCTTGAACTGGGCTCAAGCAGTCCTTCCACCTTGGCCTCACAAAAGTGGTGGGATAACAGGCGTGAGCTACCAAACCTGACCCAGGGATTCCTGTTTTCTGTATGTTGGATCTCCTTTACCTGTCTTCAGTATTTGATACTTTTCCTTAAATCCTTATCTCTCTCTTAATTTCTGTTTGATTTTGTTTTTCATTTTAACCTTCTAGTTTTTTTATAGCATTATTTGTTGTATCTGTTTGCTCTCTGTCCCTCTAGTGTATTTTCTCGTTTCTAGAATGATTTTTCTTTTTTTCAAATTTATTCTTTCTTCCCCCATTTCTCAGCCAATTGAATTCTTATTTATGTAATTCTTTTTTGTTTATTTTCTTTTGTTTTGTTTTTTTGAGACAGGGTCTCACTCTGTCACTCAGGCTAAAGTGCAGTGGTGCCATCTCAGCTCACTGCAACCTCTGCCCCCCAGGCTCAAGCAATCCTCCCACCTCAGCCTCCTAAATAGCTGGGATCACAGGCGTGCACCACCACACCCAACTATTTCTTTGTATATTTTGTAGGGACAGCGTCTCGCCATCTTGCCCAGGCTGGCCTCAAACTCGTGAGTGCAAGTGATCCTCCCACCTCGGCCTCCCAAAGTGCTGGGATTACAGGTGTGAGCCACTGCACCTGGCTTGATTTATGTAATTCTTTCAGGCCTTATATCTCATTCTTAATGTCTTTTAGCTCATTTTGAAATAATAGATTGCAGACATGTAATGACACGTCTGATACGTGCTTTCATTTTGTGTAAGATGTTATTCTGTTCCTTTTTTTCTTATCACTTTGTATAGAATTTTACCTCAAAATTTTTATATTGCTCATTTTTACGTGAAAGTGATTTTTCTGAACTTTTAGCAGGGAGGCTTTATTGAGAGAGATCTTCTAATTCCATAGAGCTCTCTCTTTTGGGTTACTTTCTACTACTTGGCTACTGGCATGCTTTCTAAAATATCTTTACTGTATTCTTCTGTACTTTGGGGAGGCCTTTCTCTTTCTTTCCTCTTGGTTTTCTCTGTCCTTTTTGATTTTAATTCTGTTGCCAGGAGTTTTTCCTCAGTGTGGAGTCCTATGCTAGAATGGAGATCTCACAGCCCAGTTTTGAGGGTTCGTAAGCACTAGACTCCTGCCAGCTCTGCAGACTTTTCTTAATACGGGCCCTTTGCTCTGACCCTTTGTTGGAACGGGAAATACCCCACAGCCCTAAGTTCAGCTGCTATTTTAAACTTGGCTCACCATACTGTCCATTTAGTACTTACTGGCAATATTGGGGTTCTTTTTCCCAGTTCTTTCCATTGCTGCATTGCCGCCCTCTGCTTCTTCCCACCTAGGTGCTACTACTCTGTAGGACTTGTGGCTAGTCTTAGCTTTTCCACATCTGTTGTATTACAGTGCTCAAAGTGACACTGGTCACCTGATTTTATTTTTTACTTTTTTGAGACAGAGTCTTGCTCTGTCGCCCAGGCTGGAGTGCAGTGGCATGATCTCAGCTCACTGCAACCTGCACTTCCCAGGTTCGAGTGATTCTCCTGCTTCAGCCTCCCGAGTAGCTGTGATTAATTACAGGCACGTGCTACCATGCCTGGCGAATTTTTATATTTTTAGTCAAGACAGAGTTTCACCATTTTGGCCAGGCTGGTCTCAAACTCCTGACCTCAAGTGATCCACTCACCTCAGACTCCCAAAGTGCTGGGATTACAGGTGGGAGCCACTGTGTCTGGCCTGATTTTCTTATATGTTTGTGGATTTTTGGTTTTGCTCTCTAGTTGCTCTGTATGTTTTTATGTCGCGACTCAGCAAGATTCAAAAACTGTGCTTCTGCAAACTCTGCCTCTCTCTTTTGTAATGTAAGTTCTACCTGAGGCTTTATCAAGCACATTTTTCCATGTCACTAAATGTTCCCACGTAACCTTATTTTTAATGGCTGCATAATATTCCACTACTGTATGAATGTAACATAATTTATTAAACCAATCTACTATTATTGGGCACTCATGTCTTAATTGCACTTAATGCAAATTTCTTTTAGTTATAAATTTGTCCACAGATTCTTTACCATTTTTTCTCCCTTCTGTAGGTTTTTTGGATTAAAGTAAGCACAGCAAAAATAGGGCTGTTTGCTGAACCTCTAACTTCCACTTCTTTATTTTTGTTCATTCCTATGGTCAATATCGATGCATTTCAAACTCCTATGTGTGGACTATCATCTTCTCAAAGGGTGTTTTTTTTCTGACGTGACACTTTAATTATATGAAAAGTTTTATAAAAACATAGAAGTGACTTACAATATTTTATATGTAATGAATTGTTTGTATTGATAAGATTAAAATCACAAGAAAGTAGAAATGCTCTTAAAAATGTGGGATCATTGTGGCTTAGAGTTAAGAAAACCTTTGCCCAATGAAGAAAAAGTAGAAAGCAAAGGAGAATGTTAAAGTACATATCACACAGCATTTTATGCTGGTTTTAGGTCAGCCTGAGTAGTGATATTGTGTGCTTCAGCTTTGAAGCATAGAAGGAGGAAGAGTTATTACATGTATAATTTCATGTTCTTTCTTTTCTTTTCTTTCTGCTTTTCTTTTGAAAGAGGTTCTCCCTATGTTGCCTAGGCTGGTCTCAAACTCCTAGGCTCAAGAGATCTTCCCACCTTGCAGCCTTCTGAGTAGCTGGGATTACAGGGCACAATCCACTATGTCTGGCATGTTATTTTCTTTCAAAGGACTGTGTCTTCTCAAATGAACACTGGCATGTTAATAAAAATCATCTTATTCTGATATCAAATATTAACATTGTTTTTGGTGGTAGATACTGTTTTGGAACATGTATGCTGCGAATTATTCCAGCGGGAATGTTCTCAAAATTACACCTCGACATTTCCCTGTAACTCTTCTCAGTGCTGTACTCTATAAAGTATTAGGCCTCAAACCATGACCACATCCTGATAGTTGTTCTTCTCATCTCACCCACCTGCAAATGTGTTTATCGCTGGCTGTTTTTTCCCAGTGCTTTAGGGAAGATTCTGTATTTTTTTTTTCCTTAACATTTTGCTCTCTGATGCCCTCGGACAACCCTATGTTGTGACATTTAAGAGGTCTAGACTTTGTGGCCGGGCGCGGTGGCTTATGCCTGTAATCCCAGCACTTTGGGAGGCCGAGACAGGCGGATCACGAGGTCAGGAGATCGAGACCATCCTGGCTAACACAGCGAAACCCCATCTCTACTAAAAATACAATAAATTAGCCAGCGTGGTGGCGGGCGCCTGTAGTCCCAGCTACTCGGGAGGCTGAGTAACTCGAAAGCAGGAGAATGGCATGAACCCGGGAGGTGGAGCTTTCAGTGAGCGGAGATCAGGCCACTGCACTCCAGCCTGTGCGACAGAGGGAGACTCCCTCTCAAAAAAAAAAAAAAAAAAAAGAGGTCTAGACTTTGTGAAAGGCTATCTCAGTGGGTTACGGGATCATTCATTCCACCTGTGTCAGCCTTTGCTCCCAAGCGGCTTGATCAGGTCACAATCCAGCTGGATCAAAGGGCACCAGGCCTGAGCTCAGGGCTGGGAAACCCAGCCAGTCACAGGTGGAGGATATTGAGGACCAACTGAGCCAATTTGGCCATTCCAAAACTGTCAGTTTTTTTTTGTTTGTTTGTTTGTTTTTTTTTAGCGAGGCGGAGTTTCGCTCTTGTTGCCCAGGCTGGAGTGCAATGGCGCCATCTCGGCTCACCACAACCTTCGCCTCCTAGGTTCAAGCAGTTCTCCTGCCTCAGCCTCCCGAGTAGCTAAGATTACAGGCATGCACCACCACGTCGGCTAATTTTGTATTTTTAGTAGGGATGGGGTTTCTCCATGTTGGTCAGGCTGGTCTTGAACTCCCGACCTCTGGTGATCTAACCGCCTGGGCCTCCCATAGTGCTGGGATTACAGGCGTGAGCCACTGCGCCCAGCCAGCTGTCAGATTCTTTTAGCCAATACCGTAGCTACCCTGGTCAGCTGTAGAAAGGGTTATGCATTTCTTCACTATCACGTGTCTGGTTGCATTGAAGGCAAGTCTCAGCAAAATTCTGCCAAATGGGCAGAAATGTATCAAGAAGGAAGCCCAGAAAAGTCACACATTGTGTTCCTTTGAGGTGTGAAGTCCCTCTTTGCTACCCTCACTCACTCCAGCAGGCATCTCATATGAAAGGTGTGGTAAGGAGCAAGCAATGATATTTTGATGACAGGATCAACCCACTTTCTAGTCCAAAGATGACAGGCTTCTTCATTGTACCAAATAAGATCTATGTGTGGAGCACAGTTCTTCAGCTGGGAGCCTCCTGATTTGCCAAATTCTTCTTTTTTTAATTTTTAAATTTTTATTTTTTATTTCTTTGGTAGAAACGGGGTTTTACCGTGTTGGCCAAGCTGGTCTTGAACTCCTGGGCTTGGCGATCTGCCCACCTCAGCCTCCCAAAGTGCTGAGATTACAGGCATGAGTGCCCAGCCTGTTTGCCAAATTCTTCTGCCTCCTTTAATGTAAACATGTTTACACCCAGTCTTTTCAGCTTATCACGTGTCTTGAACACTACTAATTTCACCAATGAAAAATAATTTCAGATCTCTCTACTGCTGATGAATAAACTTTCTGGTGTAGTTTTAAATGACAATATTTGAGGTGCTTATGTGGCCTACTGTCATGTGTAGAGAGGTTGGGGGAATACCCTGGGAGAACATTACTGATTTAGAAAAATGTTGCCACTTCTGGGTAATAAAATTACAGACATTTTTATGCACCTTATTTTGAAAGAACGTACTATAATAAGCAAAAAGAGTGAGTTAGATTAGAGATACTTTGAGATTGAGATATAATGTATCATCAGTAAACACACAGGTGTGCACATACACACTTACATATGATAGAATTGAACTACCCTTTACAGCAGGTCATTTGCTCTGCTTCTAACTTTGAGAAATTGGGCTTGGCGCAGTGGCTCATGCCTGTAAACCTAGCACTTTGGGAGGCTGAGGCGGGCAGATCATGAGGTCAGGAGATCGAGACCATCCTGGCTAACAAGGTGAAACCCCATCTCTACTAAAAATACAAAAAATTAGCCCGGCGTGGTGGCGGGCGCCTGTAGTCCCAGCTACTTGGGAGGCTGAGGCAGGAGAATGGCGTGAACCCGGGAGGCGGAGCTTGCAGTGAGCTGAGATTGCACCACCTAACTCCAGCCTGGGTGACAGAGGGAGACTCCATCTAAAAAAAAAAACAAAAACAAAAATTAGCTGGATGTGGTGGTGATGTGCACCTATAATCCCAGCTACTCGGGAGGCTGAGGCACAATAATCTCTTGAACCCAGGAGGCGAAGGTTGCAGTGAGTGGAGATCATGCTACTGCATTCCAGCCTGGACAAAGGAAGGAGACTGTCTAAAACACACACACACACACACTCACACACACACACACACAAAACAAAAGAACAACAACAACAAAAGTTAAGAAATTGATTGGTGGTCAGATTTCATAATTTGTGGGTACATATTTATACATAATGCAAGTTCTCTTGCAAGTGACCTTTCTGTGGCAGCCAAGAAGGCTGTTTCATTCAGTACGGTGAGTCCGCCTCATTCCCCTCTTTGGAGTAACAACAAGGCTGTCACTTCCTCCCTCCCAGCCATTTCCCTCATTGATCCATCAAAGTCAGCCTCAAATGATTCCCTCCACAAGCATTTCTGAAGGTATCCTTTCTCTTCTCACATCTGGTTCTGTCTTTACTTGCTCTTGTTCAGTATGGCCCTGTGGTCTCAAACTTAGAGAGACAGCATAACATGGTGATTAAGACCTTGGATTCTAGAATGGGCAGTGCAGTTCAACTTTAAGCTTTGCCGTGTATTAGCTGTATGACTTGGGACTAGTTACCTTGCTGGGCCTTAGTTTCCTCATCTGTTCAGTGGAGATAAGAAGAGTATAATGCTGTGCTTGGTGCACATTTCTCTTTCTAATGACTTCCTCCAACTATTTCTCTTATAGTTTTGATTACTGTCTCATTCTGCAGTAAACCAGTTCATCCGGAGTTCATCTTAACCTTTCTGTACCATAAAGTCTATCACAGCCCATCTCTCCCAACTCTGACACCCTTTCTTTACTTCCCTTTCCCCAACTCCTGGTGGGGTTTAGGAGTTTGCTTAAAAAAAAAAAAAATTTACTCACCTAAGACATCCAACCAGTAAGCATGATGAGAAAGCTGTTCTCAAGGAGATCATTTAGGCGAGGAAGATTTTATTGCATTCTGCTTATATAAACTGAAATCCTTTGCCAAAGTGCCTAGCTCCAAACTCTCCCTTCCTTCCTTCTATTTTTTCACAACACATCTCTTGAAGAATCCATTGCAGATTTTGTTTTGAGAGCCAGGATGCCATCAGCTGTGCCATCACAGAATAAGCACGAAATCCAGGTTGTCACCAGGAGTTTTTTGTTGTTGTTACTGTTGTTGTTGTTTTGGCCTTCATTGGGAGCTTTATTATGATTATTATTGGACTGTTGTTTTTCATTTGAGCCTCTTTTATGATTTTCTCTTGGATTTCTTGCCCATTGAGTCTCCGTTAGGTATGTACAGGACAACTCTTCCAAATGCAGACTGCTTTTTATTAGCAATACCTCTATTTGCACTGTAGCACTGATCTTAAGGTGATCTGATGACCAAAGATTACGTTTCATAGTGCTTTGAAGAAGAGGGTAATGGCATAGTCCAGATATGCTTGGCCTCTTCCTGCTAATGCATGCCAGATTCTTTAATATTTCATGTAAAAAATGGTATAACGAAAAGAGAAGTTTGGTGGCATTTTTTTCCTACTTGAAAGCAAGAAAGAGAGTAATATGCATGCCAAATAAAGTATTTTTCTATTTTGAATACACTGAGGGCTATATGGATGCTATCAGCAGAATGTAAATCATTACATTTTTATCACTAAGTGTTAAAGTCCACTGTACATTTGGTATACAAAGAATACATTCATCAGGTGTTCTCTTCTCCATTCAAATCCCACAGATGTTTCATACAAAATAATGCCATTTTGAGCCAGATATGGTGACACATGCCCTAAAGTCCTAGCTTCTTGTGGGGAGGAGGTGGGAAGATTGCTTTGGCAGTTCAGTGCTGCAGTGTGCTGTGAGCATGCCTGTGAATAGCCACTGCACTTCAGCCTGGGCAACATAGTGAGACCCACCTCTAAAATAATGATAATAATAATAATACATTTGTAGGATATTTCTTTATAGGTCCTTAATATAAAGGCTGCTTCAAGAGCCATGCTGGTATTGTTGGTCAGACTTGCTTAGACTGAAACCAGTGCTTAGAAGTATCTTACGGACTTCAGAGGACTTCTTACGGACTTCAGAGGACTTCCTTCTTACTTTTAATCCATGTTTTATGGTTTTCAGGTTCATAAACCATAGAAGGATGGCATACTTTAGGGCATGAGACAAGCTGGCAATCTCAGACCTGTTGTGTTTGGTCTGTAAAATACTTTAAAATAATTTGATCAGTTGCCAGCATTTAAATATCAAGGGATTGGCTGGGCGCGGTGGCTCACGCCTGTAATCCCAGCACTTTGGGAGGCCGAGGCGGGCAAATCACCTGAGGTCAGGAGTTCGAGACCAGCCTGGCCAACTTGGTGAAACCCCGTTTCTACTAAAAATACAAAAATTATCCGGGCGTGGTGGCTTACGCCTGTAATCCCAGCTACTCAGGAGACTGAGGTGGGAGAATCTCTTGAACCCAGGAGGCAGTGAGCTGAGATGGAGCCACTGCACTCCAGCCTGGACGACACAGCAAGACAACATCTCAAAAAAAAAAAAAAAAAAAAAATCAAGGGATTATACCTACAGCAACTCTGGATTTCTGGCCATTGCAATAGATGTAGAGCAGCGCTGGGTCCACATTCCCAAATGGCAGCTGGGTGGGAGCTGGGTCATGGCTGGGCTGCCCCCTTAGCTGGGGAATGGCCTAGGGTTTGCCTTTCTCCTCTTGGCTGCTTTGCTCATTAGCATGGCTCTTTGTTCCAACAGACTTTAGAGTTTGCAACCCCTTACTTTATTTTATTTTTTATTTTTTTGAATTTACACTAATTTATTTATTTATTTTTATTTTACTTTAAGTTCTAGGGTACATGTGCACAACGTGCAGGTTTGTTACATATGTATACATGTGCCATGTTGGTTTGCTGCACCCATTAACTCGTCATTTACATTAGGTATATCTCCTAATGCTATCCCTCCCCCGTCCCCCCATCCCATGACAGGCCTCGGTGTGTGATGTTCCTTCCCCACCCTGTGTCCAAGTGTTCTCATTGTTCAGTTCCCACCTGTGAGTGAGAACATGCGGCGTTTGGTTTTCTGTCCTTGCGATAGTTTGTTCAGAATGATGGTTTCCAGCTTCATCCATGTCCCTACAAGGGACATGAACTCATCCTTTTTTATGGCTGCATAGTGTTCCATGGTGTATATGTGCCACATTTTCTTTGTCCAGTCTATTATTGATGGACATTTGGGTTGGTTCCAAGTCTTTGCTATTGTGAATATTGCCTCAATAAACATACGTGTGCATGTGTGTTTATAGCAGCATGATTTATAATCCTTTGAGCAACCCCTTACTTTAATACTGCAAAGGAAAAACAGAACCAAATTGGTATTCAGAACTAAACAACATGTTGTGTGTGTCTTTAATGGCTAACTTTAAGACGAAAGAAAATATATGTATCTAATTTTGGGAATCTATATTTTCTGAATAATATAATCTCAGGAACATAGTATTTATGAATTATAAATATATAATTTTATATATTTAATGTATATTTAAATGATAGAAATGATCATAAATTATAGAATTTCTCCTCAGAATCTTCAAAGTGGAAGGCCACATGGTAGTATCTAGTTCTAATTCAGCCCTCTCCTTTTACTAATTAGGAAATTGAAGCCCAGCAAGTCCAGTGATTTGTTCCAGGCAATGCAACTTATAACTGGTAGTGCTGGGACAGGATCCCTGTGTCCTGCTGGTGAAGCAAGGCACATAGAGTCATTCATGTGCAGTGTGGAATAGATGGAAATAGAACAAAATGTTTGAAGTGCATGTCTTTGCTACTGTTCCCATAGGTTGAAGTTTTACGGAAATATTTACTTTGTGAAGATTGCATAAGTACTCGTGAAAACTACTCTGTGTCCCACTCTAGGCCTTGGCTTTTTAGAATCAGTCTAATATTTCTTCCAGCCTGCGGGGCCTTTTTACGAGGTGCTCTGTAGAATGCAGCAGGCAATGCATCTAAAACTGAACTAGTTACACAGTCTTCCCCTCCCAAAGCTGCTCACTTTCCAATGTGCTTGATCTTGGTCCTTATTGCCTCGGAACAGAAGTTATCATATTATATTCTTTTTTTCTTCTCTTATTGCTCATATTCTTGGTTTGTAGGTCACATTGATTCTGTCTTAGAAATGTTTACCAAAATGAGCCTTTCCTCTCCATCCTCCCAGTTTCTGTGTTGGGAGGGTCCTCACTGTCTCTTAATAGGGTCATAGCAGGAGACTCTTCCTTATACTACTTTATTCTAGCTTAACCTCAGTCTCAGTTCTTTGTCATCTCCATTGGTTTTCAACCGTGACTATATATTAGTCACTTTGGGAGTTCAAAATGTACGAAGGCTGAGGCGGGTGGATCATGAAGTCAGGAGTTCGAGACCAGCCTGACCAACATGATGAAACCCCATCTCTACTAAAAATACAAAAATTAGCCAGACATGGTTGTGCATGTCTGTAGTCCCAGCTACTCAGGAGGATGAGGCAAGAGAATTGCTTGAACTCGGGAGGCGGAGGTTGCAATGAGCCAGGATAACGCCACTGCACTCCAGCCAGGGTGACAGAGCAAGACTCCATCTCAAAAAAAAAAAAAAAAAAAAAGTACCGAGGTTGGACCCTGTGCCCAGAAAGGGATTTAATTCATTTGGGGCAAGGGCTCTGGCATCAGCGTTTTTAGAAGCTTTCCAGAGTTCTCATGTCCATCTCCAGAGGTAACTGCCACTGCTGTACTTTGTCAGCATAGTTGGTTTTCTACAAAACACATCCAGTGGTCACTCTACTGCATCCGCATCTCTGTTTTCCACAGTAAGTCCAGACTTCTAGTTTGGCTTGGGAGACCTTCATAGCTGGATCCTAATTTCTCCAGACTTCTCTGTGACCACTGCTCCCCCTTATAATTACACGCCAGTCACCAAGAGTAGTTTACCCCTCCTGGAGCTCCGAATGCCCCTTGATGACAGTGCACCTTTGTATGTGTGCCTCACTCCACCTGGCTCCTGTTTTCTGTCCTATAAAAACGAAGCCCACCATCCTTCAAGAGTATTGGCTCCATGAGAAAACCTCTTCTGCTGCCAGTTTGTCACCTATCACAGTAGGTTAAAATGTACCTACACACTGTACTTATCTTGTTTCTCCAGACCTGAGCTGTCCCATAGAACTTTCTGCAATGATGAAAATGTTCTATACCTACACTTCCAGGGTGATAGCTGATTGCCACAGGTGGCTTTTGACACTGGAAATATGACTGGTGCAACTGAGACTCTGAATTTTTAGTTGTATTTAGTTTTAATTTATTTAAACTTAAAAGCCACATGTGGCTAATGACTACTGTTTTTCATAGCCCAGATGTTGATATGAGCTTCTTGAGGGCAGCGGCCTAGTTTTATTCATGTTTTTATTCCATATGGTGCAGAACGGTGTTCCCTAAAGTCTGCTAAACAACGGAATGAATGATGTAGGAGTTGTATCAAAAATTTTCATCTTTTCTAGTTTATACACCTCTCTACACATATACAAATAAAAATCCTGCTTATGAGTATAACACATATTCTCACATCTGACTCTCACACAGATCTCATTACCCCATTTTCCAGATGAAGAAAGTGAAGATCAGCAAAGTTAAGTGACTCAGCCAAGTTTATAATCATGAAAAATAACATTGAGGCTGGGCACAGTGGCTCACACCTGTAATCCCAGCAGTTTGGGAGGCCAAGGCAGGCGGATCACAAGGTCAGGAGATCAAGACCATCCAGGCTAACATGATGAAACCCTGTATACTAAAAGTACAAAAAAAATTAGCCGGGTGTGGTGGTGCACACCTGTAGTCCCAGGTACTTGGGAGGCTGAGGCAGGAGAATCGCTTGAACCCGGGAGGCAGAGGTTGCAGTGAGAGGAGATTGCACCACTGCACGCTGGCCTGGGCAACAGAGTGAGTCTCCATCTCAAAAAAAAAAAAAAAAAAAAAGAAAGAAAGAAAAATAAGATTGAATTATGCCTGCCAGTTACTTTAATTACATTGTGAGCATGAAATTTCTTCTGATATTCTAGTTCTGGGTTTCTGAAAACCTGAACCCCAGAGAAAATGTTCTATAGTCTTATGTGTTGTATATAACCCATGTGGCCATCTCACATTTCCAGAGGTTGGCTTTTATCCCGTGGTCACTTAAATGCCACCATTTCTTGAGTCTGGGGCCATGGCTGGCTCATACCAGATTTCCTGTCTTCATTACCAAATCTGCCAAGGGTTAGAGGTCACTGGTTTGACCCATGACAACGCTTTCTTCCACACTGTTTTGAAGGCCGACTGCGAAGTTCAATTTTGTCGAAGTGGGAAGCATGATATTATTAAAGCTGAAGTTAAGCAGACCACAGCCCAAGAGAGGGAACAGCACTAAGGCTCATCTGAGACCTTAATGCAAAATTGTCTTATTATCTGAAAGCATTTTTTTCCTTTTTTTTTTTTTTTTTCTTTTTTTTGGTACAGTCTAAATTAGGACACTGTTAGTAGCGGGAGGGTAACTAGGGGTGCATAGTGAATCTCAATTCTTATTTATAAGAAGTCAACTTGATTAAATTCTTATAGCTTCCTTGCTCATTCTGTTTCCTTTGCACTGTATTATGAACAATAAGATGATTTTACTTCAAGGGAACGGAAGAGTTTTTGTTCAAATTATATCTCAGTCATTCACATAAATATCAGCTGTGATACATTTCTTATATCTTCAGAGGTATGAACAAATACTGCGCAGACTCGATCTGCTTGGCCATGTGTTGCTGAACCATTGTAGTAGGCAGAGGAATGAAGATGGAGAAGAGCTGATTTTATGAAGGAACCAAAGAAGGAAAAATTGTTGCCGTTAACATTGTTTACTGAAATTCATCAACTTTTACTTTATTCATTCAGGATTTATTAAGTGCCTTTTGTAGACTGGGATACAGCTTAGCAAGAGAAATGATTGATTAAATAGACCATTATAATAAAATGGACTCATGCCTGTATTAGGACAAGTACTGTGTACAGAGGGAATAGATAACAGGGACATTGATCTAAAGAGAGGTTAGGGAGGACTTCTTGGAGGAAGTGGTATTTGTGCCTGAGTTATATGGGATGTGTGGGATTTCTTAGGTGAAAGGGGGCGGAGCAATACAGGGGTAGGCTAGATCTGTGCAGCGGCTTAGAGACAAGAGTGTACAGGGCGTGTTTGTGAGTGTCTGTCCATGGTAGAATGGTGGTCCCAGAGCCGCAAAAAAAGTGCAACCAGAGGGCCAAGCAGCGGCTAACATCCAGCACAGCCTTTTGAATACCTCTAGATGCTTCCCCTTCACCCTCCGGGCCTTAGAAAGCTAAGAAATTGTTCAGCTGGGATGGGATGTGCGTGGGGAAGCATGCAACGTTAAGCATCCATGTCAATGTTGAGATGCGTCCTAATATCAAAAACATTAAGATGTGACTGGGGAAGCTGTCTGGGAATTGACGGAACATTGTACTTTCACATTTTGCAAGATGAGTTTGTCTTCCCCGTGGGTAGGTTTGAGGAGAGCAAAACCAAAGGCAGGAAAGAGCCTTCACAAGGGAATTGCAGAGTCGTGGGAGGCACCCTCGTGTGGGCCGGCAAGTGTCGGTCAGGGTGAAGGAAAGAGAATGGAGTGGACGTCATTGTTGGATGTGGTGGAGGAGTCAAATGTGCCTCCAGAGTGTTTGGCCCCATTGGCTAGGTGTGTGGTGGTAGCATTCCCTGAGGGAAGGCCCAAGGAAGTAGAACCAGGTTGGCGGAGAAGAGGGTGCTGAAGAAGGTTGTTGATCATGGAGAGCCAATGTCACAGGTAGACTGCTTGGAAATGGGAACTGTTTGAGAAGAAGGGAGGGTGCACTCTGCCAAATGCAGCCCATGGATCAAACAAAAGGGACTGAAAACTTAATGACTTTGGCAACAGAGGTTTCAGTGGCATGGGGTGGGCTGCAGGATGTTCAGAAGTTGAATAAGTGGAGACAGGGAGTATAGCAGCTCTTTCCAGAAGTTTCTGAAAGGGAGGAGAGAGTAGGGGGCTATGAGACTGTGAAAAGAATTTTTGTTTCATCACTGAACAGAGATTATAAAGTCACACCAGAATCTTTTTTTTCAGTTTAATTTTTTTTTTTTAATTTCAGAACTTTGAATTCTGAATTCATAGTTAGCATAGTAGTTAGTAGCAACTTAGAGGCTTTGGGAATTTAGCAAAGAAGTTTCTAGAAGCAGGCAAATGAAAGCACACAGCAGGCTCGATCATACATTTATGACAGACATCTTTAAGGAGAAGACCCCCAAACAACAACAAAGATAACCCTTATCGTGGTGGTATGGGGGCTTTCGGTGTAAAGAGAGTCAACCCCACACAGCTCAAAAAGCTCTGAGGCCATTGTGGGTGTAAAGGGTGCAATGGTTATGTGAAAATGTGTGTGTTTGACAAAGATTTCTATCAAAAAAAAGTTGTGGCAGTAAAGCGGTCAAGTGGTTTTCTAGAAAACTTCAGTTAATGGCAAAATCATGACTTCCAGTACAACTATAGGGAACAGAGTCGCTTTGAAATGTTTCTGCCCTCTGTGGGGTACCCTGTAATTCTATTCTGTTTATGAATGTCCTCCTCACCCCTGAATTTGTGTGTGCTTTTCTAATGGAACACATCTTTACGCTCAGTAACCATGTTAATTTATGGTGTATTTTGGTATTCCAAGAAGTGAAAAATGGGGAGTTAATACGATTTCTCTTTGTTTTACTCTGAAGAGGTTTTTACTACCAGGACCTCGACATCTTCCACCTTAGTTTATCTTTAAGTTATCTTTAACTGGAACCATTTTGTCCATTAGCTCTATTCTAATCACCTTTCAGAATAGTCAGATTTACAAGCAACACATGACAGAGAAAACAAAAAAAATCAGCCAGCTTCTCCTGACATTCAACAGCAGCCCACGTCTAAATAGTGCAAAAGTTTATTTGCTTTTTCTGAGGATGTGCTAAGTGATTTTGCAGTTAGAGTGGTATGGCCTTCTAGCACTTAGGCCTGCATTTATTAAATAAATTTGTTCTCTAACTCAAGTGTTAAGTGTGTATTATGAAACCTCAAAGCCAATTTCGGTGATTGCAATGTGCAAATATTTTTAAAATTATGTAATTAAATAGGACTTGGCCTGCAAGGTCCACCAAAGTAATTTATTAATTGAATAGTCTGATTTAATTGTATGTTATTTTCGTTTATTCAGGGAAGTGCCTGCATCTCTTGCAGAGATAGGAGCCTCTTGTATGCCTGTCACTGGAGGTACAGAGGTCCTCTCCAAGAAATCTTTAGCACCCAATTAAATATTAACCAAGAAGAGGGGACTTGTTCCTTCTGTCCCTGAAACTCTATTTTCATGCCTGAGTCTGGCGATTTTAAAGGAAAAAGAAGGAAAAAAAAAAAAAACAAACCTTGCCGGATAGAATTATTTGTAATTCATTCTGTTTATCACTACATTATTTAAAAATGACTTACTCTTCTTAATTGTGCCAGTGTACAGGGTTATATAAAGTGTGTGTATAAAAAGAAAAGCCCCTTTAATTCAGTGTTAGCTACATCTAACTATGGCTAAAGCCACGCCGTATCTGTTTCCTTAAAATGTCATTTTAAAGGTATTGTGGTTTTGGAGCAGCAGCTGTGACTGAAAAGTATGTAAACTAAGCTGTTCTTGCTCATATCATTTTTATATTCTTATGTCAGACCAGAAGGCTGCTTTAAATTTATTTTTCATTGTGTATTAGTTCTAGAGCCCGGTTTTTTTTCTTCCTTGGGAACATATGTTCTTTGGGACGTGTTATACTCAGACACTTAAGAAAATAACAATTGTGTGTGGGGGGAAAGGTACCAAAGTAGTTTCTTATTTGAGTATTGTATTTGGGGGAAGATTAATAAAAAAAAATTAACTCTCACAAAGTAGAATTTTGGGGCCTAGCATCTGTGTTTTAGGAAATGAAAGAATTCAGGCATACTGTACTAAGTCACGTGAAAGGCAGTAACTTTTAGAAGCCCAAATTGCTTTCCCAAAAGGAAAATATTTTTTGTTGCTATTAAATATAGTTTATATTGCTACTTCAGAACTTTTTTTTTTTCCAGTGGGGCCATTTACTTAAATTCTTAGTTAATATTTCTATATAGAAACGTCTTTGTCTCCGGAGCCCGCCTGTGCGAATTCCCATTTAATATGCGGTTGTGGATAAGTATTTATTCATTCCATGTGGTACTCCACACCTGATCAAGTGACAGCGTGGCGTCATGTCAGCCAGCAAAATGTTTGAGTGACTTTTGAGTAATGGTGGCATGGAAGGTAGAGGGGGTTGAAGGAAATAATAATGGGAATTTTTTTCCTTTCCTATGTATTTCAGCGTGTATAATGCTTCAACTCTCTGGTGGAAATTTGGAACACCGGATAGTAAAATATTCCTCTTCCTAGAGGATAGTAAAAGTGGAGTAGAAAGTAGGAGCTGTTAGAATTTCCATGATAAATATAATTTGATTACATATGTTGGGGTGGGTTCCCTCTGAGCTGAGGATTTTACTTTGAGAGTTGTTTCACAATGGTATATTTCTTTCCAGTTTTTGGAAGCAAATTTAGCCCTAAGAATTTGCCCTGGCCAGGCGCGGTGGCTCATGCTTGAAATCCCAGCACTTTGGGAGGCCGAGGTGGGCGGATCACGAGGTTAGGAAATCGAGACCATCCTGGCCAACATAGTAAAACCCCGTTTCTACTAAAATACAAAAAATGAGCTGGGCATGGTGGCAGGTGCCTGTAGTCCCAGCTACTCAGGAGGCTGAGATAGGAGAATCACTTGAAACCGGGAGGCGAAGGTTGCAGTGAGCTGAGATCGCACCCAGCTCACTGCAACCTTCTGGATCTGCACTCCAGCCTGGCGACAGAGCAAGACTCCATGTCAAAAAAAAAAAAAAGAATATGCCCTAAGAAGTTTCCGCTGACTTGCCTCATTCGTACAGGCCTACATCTGGGTGCCCCAAGTGAGGGAAGTAATTTGGGGAGGCAGGCAGCTCTCTGGTGGATCCACTGTTATGCTTGTTCCAGCCCCTCTGTCTCTTGCTGGGCCCCACGTGGGCCCCCGATAGTGGCATTCTGTAGGGCATTAGCTGGCCCTGGTGGTCCTTGCATCTAGCCTTGGAAAGGGACCTATCAGAGCATCTGGGATGATGGTCACAATAGTTCACAGGTACAGCACAGCTGTGGTCATCCCGATGGCCACTAGCGCTAGCTCTGGAGCAGAGCTCTGGGAAACCCGCACCATGTCGTGGAGGAGGCAGGAAAGTCCAGGGTTCTGGTCAAGGGTGTGTTCGGGAGGGTTGGGGGCAAGGGCTGTTTCCCAGTGAGTACACAAGTATTTCAGCATTTTAGCACCTTGTTCAGGTGACCCGTCTGTAGCGATTAAACACCATTCCTGAGTACCCCACCTTGTACCAGTGAGGAGCCTGGGTCTGGAGAAGAGAAGGGGCTTCCCAAATCCTAGATGAGTTACTGGTGGGTCCAGGAGCAGAGTCGCCCTCTCTTGCCTCCTAATGAAATGATCTCTCCACTTCACTTTGCTGCCTCTTAACGAAAGTGTGGAAATGTCGCCTTTTCCACTTATTTCAAACCAGAGATGGTTAAAAGAATTTTCCTATGAACAAAACTAAAAGGCAAATAGAAGATACCTGGGGCCTGGAAGTGAAGGGCTTCATAGGAGAAAGTAAAGCTTGTTCAAGTCCAGCTTCAGATGCAATGGGCTGGCACAGTCTGTGGGACACTCATGACTTCTCCTTCTGTTCTCTGGCCTCTTTGCTGTTCACAGAATCCTGCTCTTAAATCTCCTCTTAACATGACTGATGTTCCCAGGGGCCATATTCTGTAGCCATTGCTTTTCTCCGTGAATTCGGAGTCACAGGCTTGAGTTCCTGCTTTCGTCCCCACCACCTGCGTGACCTTGGTCACACAGAGTCCCCTCCCAGAGGAGTGGCTTGCCTGGACCTCTCAGAGGCGCATTTTAGCTCTACAATATTTGCTATTCTCTCTCATTCAAGATGTTGCCCATCCATGCCTTATTCCTTCCATTTAGTAGTCCGGGTCACGCAACTGAGGCAGAAAAAAGTCTGAATTTTGATGAAGAGATTGTCACAGTTTATCCCAAATCTGTTCTCAGGGGACATCCTTGCCTTTTCTTTTATTGGCAAAACTTGGTCAGGGAATTTCTGCTTAAATGAACCTACCACTTCCAATTTTGAATCAAGTTTGTGCTTGCTATCATTATTAATAGGAGTAATAATTTCTGTTGCTGATAAAGCACCCTGGTGTGGCTGGAAAGTGGTTCTGTGCCTTTTCCCAACCCAAGTGAAGAAGGACATGAAAGGTTGTACGGTGTAGAAAGTGCCTTAGCAATTAAATAAAAGGCTGGTTCATATAAAGGGCCTTGTTTCTATGTGGAAAATATGAGCTTTTTCTTTTCTTTTTCTTTCTTTCTTTTTTTTTTTTTTTTTTTTTTTTACATGGACCAGGTGTGGATTAGTTCACTGAACCTTTTACCCAGCCTTATTCCCGCTTGTAATTCTTCTGAGGCATAGTTCAGCCAAGTCAAAGAAACATGTTATTAAAGGTGAGCTGAAAGGCATTTAAAAAATAAACAAACTGTTTAAGATCCTAAATCAGTAACAGAATCTATATGCACAGACTTGAAAAGTACAAGAAAATGTGTTTGAATGCCTTTGGGTTCCAGGCTGGATTCTCCTCCCGCCTTCTTTGAACATCTCCCCGAAGTCTTTTTTGGTAGTTGGTGGGACAGGCAGCCCCAAGGCTAACCTTGGCTTGTAGCTTTTTTGTAACTGATGACTTTCCTCCACTGAGGTAGGTGAGACCCCAATCTTACACCAACAATTCTCCAACTACTATTGAGGGGAAAAAATAAGTACTTTGATTTTATTTTAGCACTATGTTCTTAAGAAGTTTAAAATCTGATATACATTCTCTTTTATTTTTCCAGCCTCTAGCATGGCAGACAGCCAGATTTTCTTTTCTTTTTTTTTTTTTTTTAGACGGAGTCTTGCTCTGTCACTGGTCTGGAGTGCAGTGGTACGATCTCGGCTCACTGCAATCTCCGCCTCCTGGGTTCAAGCAATTCTCCTGCCTCAGCCTCCGGAATAGCTGGGATTACAGGCTTGCGCCACCACACCCATCTAATTTTTGTATTTTTAGTATAGATGGGTTTCACTATGATGGCCAGGATGGTCTTGATCTCCTGACCTCAAGATCCGCCCACCTCGGCCTCCCAAAGTTCTGGGATTACAGCCATGTGCCACCATGCCCGGCCAGCCAGCTATTTTTTACAACTTGTAGAGATGGTAGAAATGAGGTGTAGGATGTTTTAGATTTATTTAAGTTATATCATCCCTGATCATAATAACAGCGGCCATCATTTCTTTGAGCATTCACTTTGTGCCATACACTATTCTAAGTACTTATTCGTGTCAATGCATTTATTCTACAAAAGCAAATAATGCACTGTAATGAAGCCCATTTTATGGATGAGAACACTGAGGGACAGAGAGCTTAAGTAACTTGCCTAAGCTCACAAGGTCAGTCAGTACCAGAGTTCATTTGAACTTCGGCACTTGAATCCATGCTTGTAAATTCTGAACTATTCTAGTCTAAAGTACACTGTATAGTACTATATTCTGTAATACTTAGTTTTAGGTGAGGCAGCCCAAGGATGCATTAAGAAATACAGATACTCGACCGGGCGCGGTGGCTCACGCCTGTAATCCCAGCACTTTGGGAGGCCGAGGTGAGTGGATAACGAGGTCAGGAGATCGAGACCATCCTGGCTAACACGGTGAAACCCCGTCTCTACTAAAAATACAAAAAGCTAGCCAGGCATGGTGGCCGGTGCCTGTAGTCCCAGCTACTTGGGAGGCTGAGGCAGGAGAATGGCGTGAACCCGGGAGGCGGAGCTTGCAGTGATACTTGTTCTGTACAACCTCAGCCTTGCCTTTTTCAAAACTTGTTTGTTTTTGTTGTTTTTGATAGCCTGTTTTCAGCCAATGAATAGGTAGATATCAATCATTTGCAGCCTGTTGTACTCCTTTTTAAAGAATTATCTTAAAGTTTCATTGTGATTGTGCAATTGTGCAAAGACATTCCCCTATTTTATTTTATTATTTTTGAGACAGGGTTTCACTCTGTCACCCAGGCTCGGGTGCAGTGGCACGATCTCAGCTCAGTGCAACCTCTGCCTCCCTGGTTCAAACAATTCTTCCACCTCAGCCTCCTGAGTACCTGGGACTACAGGCAAGCACCACCTTGCCCAGCTAAATTTTTTTTTTTATTTTTTGGTAGAGATAAGGTTTTACCATGTTGGCCAGGCTGGCCTCGAACTCCTGACCTCAAGTGTGATCACCCACCTTAGCCTCCCAGAGTGCTGGGTTTACAGGCATGAGCCACTGCGCCCAGCCTATTCCCCCATTATTAAACAGTGTCTCACTTTATTGCCCAGGCTAGTGTGCGATAGCACCATATTAGCTCACTGCAGCCTTGAATTCCTGAGCTCAAGCAATCCTCCTGCCTCACCCTCCTGAATAGCGGACATTACAGGTGTGAGCCACTGAGCCTAGCTTATTCTCTCATTTTTAAAGTAATTTCAAATAGCAGAAGCAGGGAGGGAGAGGCATTTTAGGGGTTGATCTTTCTGGTCCACCTTTAATGAAAGCAACTCCTTCCAAGGGGAGCTTGAAGCCTGAATTCTTCCTAGTGAACACAGTACTCTTTTCAGAAACTTATACTTAGCTTCAAAAAATTATCTATACCTCCACCCTGCTGCCTTATATGATAGAAAAAGAGATGAGTTGAGCAACAGCTTCCTCTAGCACACTTTTGATTACCTTTGTTTCGCTGAAGTCCGTATGCTGAGCTTGTTGAACTCATCTGCCTTGTTCAGCCATTCTTGTTTTAGGAGTGTTAACTTTCTTTTTGGGAAAGCAGCAGCATATGCATACACGCTTGCCAGGCTCCCATCAAGTGTCCCTTCACCTTTAGCAAGCCCTTGGTGGACTCAAGGGAGCTTTATAGTTATTATTAACATAGCAGTCTGTAAGTTGGGGTTCTTTCTAGTGAAAGAGCCAAGAGGGAGGGCCCTGCCTGGTTTTAAATTACGTAGGCTTTTCTAAATGTGTTTCTAAGGGGAGCTAGAGCGGTGGTGAGCTTTGGGGAAGCCTAGCCTTGGGTCAAAGTTGAGTGTAGAAGGGAGCTGGGATCTGCAGATATCAGGGAATTTAGGAAGAGAGGCATGGGAAAGGAAACGGGATGAAAAGGTGCCAGGAAAAGTTGCCTCATCATTTCGCACTTTGGTGGTGGCCGAAAGGTAAGTTTCTACTTTGAGATCACTCTCAGGCCCTGTGGGCACAGAGCTGCCAAGTTTCTCAGTTCAAGGACTAATAAAGTCGGGATGTGGGTAATTCTGGGAGACTGGGTAATTTGAGGGGAAGGATTGTTGGAGGTCTTTCCAGCTATACTGACAATGTACATGGGTTCATTCTTGAGTATGAGCGTGTCCATAATAAAATCTAGCTGTAGAGCCATTCAAGGTCTTCTCTGTGTGCACCAGCGTGCTAGCCATTTTATGTACAACAGTAGGAATGGAGTGACTGGAATAAGATACAGGAATGTTTTTGTTCAACTTATACACTGATTAGCATTATTCACTCATTCTGTATTTACTGAACACCTACCCTGCATAGTTGCTGCTCTGTACTGGGATACAGCAAGCAAGAGGCCTGCACAGTGGCTCATGCCTGTAATCCCAGCACTTGGGGAGGTGAAGGCAGGATGATCACTTGAGCCCAGGAATTCGACACCAGCCTGGGCAACATAGTGAGACCTTGTCCCTACAAAAAATTGAAAAACTAGACAGGCATGGTGGCACGTGCCTCTAGACCCAACTACTCAGGAGGCTGAGGTGGGAAAATCGCTTGAGTCTAGTAGTTAGTTCCAGGCTGCAGTGAGTCATGATCGTGCCACTGCACTGCACTCCAGCTTGGGCAACAGAGTGAGACCATGTCTCAAAAAAAAAAAAAAAAAAAAAAAAAGTGGGAGGGGGGTACAAATCAGATAAAATCCCTGCCTTCATGAAGTATATGTTCTGATGTTTTTGTCATAAACTGCAATTAATATGACTTATCTGTTGCCTAAACTTTTGCCCAGAACAACCAAACAGAATCAGTTCAAATGCAGTGGGAACCGCCAAGAGCCAGATGTGGCCATGAGTGGAATATCTTTGAGAGCCTGTCATCTGGCTCCAGCTGTGTTAACCTAGGCCTGGTAGGCAGCCATGAGTTGTGTCTGCCAACTGGTGGCCAGACACTAGTGCAGGCTTAAACAATTAGCAGAATTCCTCATCCGGTGGCTGGATTCACTGTGTGTGTCCTACAGATGATCGCTGCTGTCGAAACCAGGGGACTCTGTGGGCAGAAACGCCCAGAACAGAACCAAAAGTTAGCCCCTTGAAAAACCAGTCAAAGTCTCATCCCGGAACATGGAGAGGGAGGTAGGAATCGGGGAAGACCAGCAACAGTGAGAAAACAGAAGTAAACCAGACGTGGCCCTCTGCCTGGCAGACCTTCATTCTGACTGAGAACTCTTGCCTGATAGAGAACGCCTGCCTCTAGCATGCCCCTGCAGAAAAGCAAAGAGTAGAGTTTACCTGTGAAGAACATTTTTTTCAGTTATTATTTTTTACATTTTTGCCCTTTGGTGCAAAGCATTTATGATGCTTTAGTGGTTTTACCCAAACTGAGATTTCCATGAAAAGTATTCATTCCCACCTTTTGGAAGCAATTAGATCCCCACAAACAGGCTATAACTTTCAAATGTCTGTTATATCTGCCTTCAAAAATAAGTATATAAGTTAATAAAATGCTTCAGCCTGCCTGCATGTGGAAGATTTTTTTATAAACTGTAGAGTTGCTGGTTTAATGTACCAGGCAAGTCCTGCTAGCACACGGGAAAAATAATAGATGCTGATCGTCCGTTGTCCAGCATGTTTCTAATACCACAGTAGTTGCTCAGTAAATGTTTGTAGACTGAGCTGAATAAGGAAAAATTCCAGTGAACGTGCTGACTTGCAAGAATGGTAATTAAAAATTAGTGCAGTCATTTCAAATCATAAGTTGGGGAAACAACCCACCATTTAGTGCCCCCAAAAGGTAAAAGTTCTAATTGGAATAAGCTTAGGATTTTTTTTTTTTATGTCCACATCTAAAGTCTGATGATAACAGAAAGCACGAGATGGCAGAGATAAGGTTTTCAGGGAGACTTCTCTTGAGGCTGAACGTATATGTCCATGTGAGAACATCTTTATCATGATGAGGTTCTTGGTGGTTTTTCAAAGAAGTCCCACTCTGAACAGATAACAACGACAACAAAATCATTGAAGTGGGGAAAATTCAAAAGATGGTAGTTTATGTGTCAAAATCAACTTTTGCATTCTAACTGCATTGTGTAAATTTGCTGTGCAGGAAACATAAGTGAAGCCATTTGGTTTTGTGGCATTGGTGTGGGTTGGCTCAGGGGGTGGGGATAAGGTTGAGGCATTGATACAGTAAGAGGAGAGCCAGATGGTTGTATTACACATCTTTTGTGTTCTTGTTTGCTTCTTAAAGCAGTTGCAGAATTTTGCCCTTGGCAATATTTTCTTCGTGCCTGTGTGTTCTGCTATGAATTTACTTTTGTCAGAGTACTTTGAAAGAAAAGCCTTGCTCAGAAAAAAAAAAAAAAAAATTTAACTTACATTATAAACTTGTGAAGTCAACAGTGTGTTCATAAAAATATTTTTTAAATGTTAAGTATGTTAGTAAATAGTTGAGAGAATCAGCTTTTCTTTTTTCTTAGTGCAGTGATTTCGACCATATTTTATGTCAATTCAGGGAAAGAATTTTTGCAAAATTATGAATGTGCAATTGGTGATGGATGGATGGATGGAGATGGATAGATGAGTAGACAGATACATGGAACAGACACGTTGTTATTCCAGTAGGGATGAGGCCTATCTGATGAGAGGTTTAACTTTTTCCATTACTTACAGCAAGCCCTCAGGTTGTGGTTAACCTCTTGTGTTTTATCAGCAAGCGTAACTTGGTAGTAAGTTGAGTGAGAGTGGGTTAGGGTAGTTGGTGAGTTTTGGTTGACATTTGTTAGAATCGCTGTTACACCACCATTGAAATTTATATTTATTCCCTACTAAAAGGAAATTCTATTTTGCAGTCACCAGTGGCAGGGGATATTTGAGATGTTCTAATGCATGTAAGAGGTGATATTTTATCACCAAATGCTTTTAATAAAGAGTTGCTTTGGAGCTGTCCCCCCCTCACCCCTACACACACAGATCGTGGTAGAATGCTTCAGAATAATTTAATGTCCTTTTTACAGTTCCAGTTTATTTTTTTTTTCCTTTGCTCAAATGAGAGAAGAGCAAATATGTAGGATCCTTGGGCGACAGTTTATTCTCCTGTTGTGCACAGATTTCCAGTTTTAGTTGGAACCTGCAGTCCCTGATGAGAAAACAGGAAACTTACAGTCCTAACCTTATTGAAATCTCTGCCGGGTTTAGTCACAAGTCTGAGGCGAGTCCTTCCAATAATGAAGCCATTGTACGCATCATATCTGATCAGTTCTTGAAATGTTTTAGTAAGTCTATCTTACAACATTATAAGAAGATAATCAGCAGCCTTAGAAGGTCCCCATCTGGACTGTAGAGTTCTTTTACTGAAAGATGTTTTGCCTTTTTGAGATAGCTCTCGCGTTTCATCATCTGTTCCGCCGAGATGAAGTGCATATGAAAAGTCAGTGACTCTGAATCCATCTGTTGTTATTATTTTCCACTGATAATTGGCTTGAACAATGAAATGTCTGTGTCTGCAGCCTTTGAAACTGTACACCCTGTTTATTTTCTGGAGGTCTCACTGCAACTACGCCCCCCCATCTTTCCCCCTGCATTTTCTCTCGAGCTTACAGCGAGTGGCGCTTGTGTGAGGATGACATCTTTGACTCTGTGCATCAGTATGTGTCACTCAGCATCTAAAGCTTGCATACGGATTTTTGTCACAATCCCTGTGTCTGTGCCGTTCACTCCCGAATCCGGCGCTCTTTCAGCAAGGAGCTTAGCCGGGCCACAATGCGTGGATCCCTTACCTGGATTGTCGTCTTTCTTTCACCGTCCTCATTAAAATATTAATTTAGGGTACAGTATCTAATACCTATGGAATTAGATACTGCCTATAATTGTATAATATATTCAGTTGCATCCAGGTTTGCATGATACAGAGGATTAATATTGGATTCCACTAACATCACTTCCATTAGCTTACTCAACCAGTATGAGATATAGATGAGCTGGGAAGCGTAACTACCCTCAAAACTGCCAAAACAGTCATTAGAAGCTCCATGGGGATGGACAGAGGCTTTCTCACAGTGATATACTGATTAAATTTTGTTCTATGGTTTATTTGCAGCAAGGTTAGATCACTATCGTCTATGGACGCGGGTTATCTAACCCCTTATTTGGAAGGTCATTTCAAGGCAAAAGGGTGGACAAAATCAGCATTTTCAGTTTCTGTGGGCACCCCTCTTAGAGAACCTGTGTTTTATTCTCTGAGTCTTTGGGTATCTTTTTAATTTGTTTGCCTTTTCTCCATGTTATGCCATAATATGTGTTTGAAATGAGTTTGGGGTTTGTTGGTTTGTTTGTGAAAATATTTTAAATCTTTTCAGTGATCTTCACCTTTTACAGTGGAATGATTTGGCCAGAAAACAGTTTTGTGTTAATAAATTAAAATTGCTTTTGAAATAGAAAGCTGCCCTATTTCCCTTGGCTAGGATAATCACGGCATTCTCAAAGGCTGTGAAGGATCTGTGACCTATCCTTTTTAGTCCAAATACAGTAATAATATAGACACATCCTATAGCACAGCCCTGCTAGATTTGGCCCCAGAGTACTGTGTGGCATTAGTAAGTAGTAGACGAACATAATCTTATTTATGTTTCAATCAAAATCATTTAATACTGCAAAAGTTATTAAAAAATAATTAAGTTACTAAGACCAACATGTAGCTGGAACACAGAATAAGAGGTCAGTGTGAGTTGATTCCATAAGCTAAGAAAAGTCAGTAGTGAATTCCTAACACTGGCATGTTTTTCCTCTTGCTTAAATTCCTGGGTTGTAAGGACAAATTATGTTGAGGTATGGCATATTTTCTGCCAAAATGGAGAAAATTGTTGACTGTAATTATGTTATTTAATTGAAATTATAAGTGGTTGAGGCCACTCAGTTAAAAGCATCTTTTCTAATATAGGGGTAATGTTTTTAAATGAGTGGTCATGGATTGGTGACATTTGAAAGGCAGGCATTTGGGATATATTTTTGGAAAACTCAAATTATTTTCCTTAAATGATTAGTGAACTAGAGAATATAGTTAAGTAGTGTTTTTTTCTTTTTTCTGGCTTATTCTCTTTAATTAGATATGCATGAATGTATTATGTGTGAGTATATATGCACATATATATGTGTGTATATGTGTATATATTTTTATATGTACACTTTATATACATATATCAAACAGATCTTTGTAGGTACAGAGTCACAAGTATCAACTTACAATGTGACAAAGCAGAGAAATGAGACGTATATCTCTGACAATTGTGACTAAACAAACTGATTGTTTAAAACTCTCGTTGAATGTTAAAGATTGAAATGCAACCCATAGTAGAACTCCAGGGATGGGTATACTACAAGTTCTTTTTGGAGTAGCTGGAGATACAACAATAGCACTCCCCCCCGCCCCACGAGTGAGTTCTTAATCACTAATGAATACAATTCATTTTAATTGTTATTATAGCAACATAACATTTAACTGTCTCCTGTTTAGTGGTGTCCCCTGGAATAGGCAGTGTCTCCTGTCAGAGTGAGGACAGGTAGAAGGCACAGCGGGCGTCTGATTGAGCCAGTTATTCATTTGCTGAGTGTTTGTGTTTATGCAAAGGGGCCTCTTCCTGCATATTTAATCTAGAGTAAGGCAGTGGCTTTTGTTGTGTTTAGCCCACATACCTTCAGTCCTTCCTCACACTGCCGCCAGCCTGGGAGCCCTGAGAGCCAGCAGGCTTCCAAGCGCCTGTAGTTTCTCCCTTACAAACTCTCAACTTTCTTCCGTTGTGTGAAAATTGCCTCTCCCGCCCCAAAGCTTTGCCTCCTCACCATGAACGGGTAAGTGTGTGCGAAGCCAAGGCTGACACTTTTGTTTCATTTTACTAATGTTGAGAGGGTACTTTGCTGCCCTTCTGGGCGCCTCCTGAAAGCAGTCCTGGTTCCTGGGCCGTTGTCAGCTTCTGGCTGCATTGAAATAGACAAGTACAGGTGCCTCTTAGGAAATGTGGCTGAATTTTGGACTCGCAGAGAAAGGCTCGTGAGGACTAGGGGGAATTAAAAAGAAAAGAGAGAGAGAGCAGCTTTATTATTCTTTGTCCTAACAAATCCTGTTTTGTAACTATCCTGCAGATAATGCTGCCATTGTTTGCTAAAAGCCTTCAAACAGTGTGTAAGACTGAACTGTAAGAAAACAGAAACTCTGCCGCTGTATTGTCTATACCCGGGCCAGGGTCCTCCCCGAAGGTCTGTGCCGGAATAGGAAAGGTTTTCTTCTGTGGAAATCGAATCGTCTCTTCATTGATATTAATAGCACACTAGAGATGTTGGCCATGATGCTCAGAGAGGCGGTCGGGAGGGAAGGAAATCTGATCTTGCTGGGGGGAAAATGACAGCCTCTTGGCCCCACGGTGGAGGAGACATCATCCAGGCTCAGTGTGCATAATGGCATCCTGGCTTAACTGTTTGCTCTAGGAATTTTAATCTTGAGCTGTTTGTTTTACTATCTGGGGTCTTGCTATTTTTTGTTCCTGTGCTGTCTTTAGAAAGCACCATATTCAGGGGCTAATCCAGTCTTTTTTTAAAGTGAATTTTTAAAAAAAGACTCAGAAATTCATGTACTGTACACTTAGATCATTCTGGGGTATGATGGGGGTATTCTGCTTTCTTTTTGAGGGTAGAGTGTTATTTCAAAAATAAGTTGCCATGATTAACAAGGGTGAACCATCCAAGGAAGTTATGTCCTGTGTGAAGATATTTCAGGGTGTGGGAATTATGTCCAGGCTCTAAAAGAAGGAGTTTTCATGACCAGTGAACTGTTGCCTCTGTTTGAGTAACTCTTTTCAACAGAAGAGTGTGCTGTTCCCCCGCAGGTTGGAAACCGTGAGAATTTAAATAAAATTTCATCAACCTTATTAAAATATGTAGGGACTTGTGTCTTCTTGGGTACAAATCAGTCTAGAGACTTAGAAGCATTTATTAACAGTGAGGCTGCTGAAGGTTTTTAATAACAAAATTACAAATACTCTATCTAATTGTAAGTATATGACTTTTATACTTGGTTTTTAAGGGGAAAAATACTTTTTTTTGAGGCAAAGTAACTCCGTCAGAGCACCTTCTGTGATTAGCGCTATTGTATTCTTAAATTTTGATTGATAGAGATAATAGTTTTCACTTAAAAATACAGACAGGTACTTTAACTTTCCATGACAATAGCTATTTGCATTTCTTTTATCTTTTTGTTTAACATTTGTGGGGGTTGGGATGGATTTGATTATTAACTCTTATTGCACACTAAAGGTGAATCTAAAACAAAGGCTTTGTTAGAGCTTCAAAGGGAAAACAGCAAATATTGTTTTTAGGTTTCAACATTTAAAGGCTGCTAAAGGATACCTATAAAATATTTTCACATGACCACGGCCAGGGTTTTCCTTTTCTGTAAGGTAGGAGAGAGTCATTTTTCCAAATGAGATGGGCCGATGTGGAGTGAGTGGGGGGCTGCCAGCCTGAAGTAATTTCATGGGCAAGCATCCACTGGGGTTTACTGCACCACGTGGCTTAATGTATAATATTTTAGGGTTTTGCCCTACTAGAATGGACTCCAAAGTTAGGTACTATGAGCTGAGGAGGGCCCCAGAGGATGAGGAGAAAGGAAGTAAAATGTTACTTGCAGGGATAGGAGAGAGATTTGGAGAATGGTGGATTCAAAGTTACACATTTCTTTGACAGAGACAAGTAAAAGAAGTGTAGTGTTTGTGAAGCTGCAAGCCTGGGTAGCGTCCAAGTTTGCCTCTGGTCTCAGAGACCCCGACTGCACAGCAGCTTCTTCCTTCCTTTTCTTTCCTGTTTCCTTCCTTTATTCTTTTCCTTTCTTTTTCCCCTCTGTTTTTCTCTATTTTTTCCTTTCTCCCCTTTTTCCGTTTTTATTTTCTTCTTTCTTTTCTTTCTTCATTCCCCACCTTCCCCACTTTTTTTTTTTCTTTTTTCTTTTTTTTTTTTTCAAACCTGACTCAGTATTCGAAGTCTTAAGGGCATAGAACAAAGTTTGAGATTGATTTTGGGGTAGATTTTCTTAACTATAGAAAATAAAGTGACCCTTGTCTTATATTTTTCAGTAGTCAAATATATGTTGATGTCCTTCTATTTCCTAAGAAGTCATTGAAAAACAAGGTATTAAAGCCCACAGGAGATAAGATTCCCTATTTAAAGAGGCAGCAAACTCTTGGGGCAGTTTTTGCAGATGAGTACAGGCCATTCGATTGGAGGATCTGGGGATATGGGAAGTCTGAACCATGTTCCTTCCTCAGTTTCCTAGTAAGAAAGTGTCCTCTAGCCATAGACCTACTGAACTGCCCCCCTAATCACCACCCGGGGGCTTGCTTTGCTCATCTTTGCGTCTTTATTAAGACTGGCACATAATAGGTTCTCAGCCAGTATTGGGTAGGCTGAAGATTGAGATGAACTATGTTGGGCATACTTCAGAGTTGCTTTTGCACAATTATATAAAATGAAGTATAATGCAGAAATCTTAATGCAGATAATTTATTTTAGCTGTCAGGAAAGGGAAGGGGGAAATACTATAAACGGGAAAAAAAGAGCCGATATTCTTCATTTTCAGTTTTGTGAAATGAGATTGCACCTCCACATTTCCCTGCAACTCATTTCCAAGTAGGGCATACTAGTGGACACCGTGTATTATATGTCACACAGATTAAATTAAGGGCAAAATATATCCATAGAAAGTATGATATTGAAACACTACAATAATCTGAGGGTTCTTTAGAATAACAGTCCTAATTAGGGAGGAGGGGTGGTTGGGGAGGTAGAGAAAGAGGAATGTACATTTAGTGTTTCACCCTAGAGTTCGCAGTAGAAATTTGGTGTCCTGGACATGGTTTTTGTGGTCCCTGTGTAGCTTCAGGTAAATGGTACTGTTGCAATCAGTAGTGAAGAGGCCACGGAACAATTCTGGTGTTCACAGGATCTTAACTGTTACAGAGAATGACATAAAGGAAAATAAGTAATTTCTGTTTACCGTATCCTTGGCTCACTTTTAAAACCTAAAACCAGTAGGAAACTTAAAAAAGAAAGAGAAAAAGAAAAAAAAAAAAACGCAATTCGTATGGAGACAGCATTTTTTAAAAGAAGACAAGTGGGCTGGAGGGGAATGTATTTCTTTTATCTTTATCTTTTTTTTTTTTTTTTTTTACATAAAAGCTTTGCATAATCATTTAATTTTAGTTTTGGTGCTTGTGCTGCCAGTAAGCATACAGGTAAATAGTTGATCTATTTGATAAGTAAAAGTGATTTAAAGAAAATAGCAAATATAGTATTGGAAAGGGAAGTTTTATGCTTTGGAAAAAATGAAATGCGTATTTTTCTGCTGGTTGTTGGTTTCCAATTCTTCTAAGCTAGTGATGAGGCAGACTCGGGCCCCAGTACTACCCCCTAATTTTCTTGTCTATTATATTGACACATTTCATTTACTTTAGCATGATGGCAAACAGCTGTTGAACTATTAATCTTTTCTCAGCAAAACTAGAAAAATGTCTATTAGATTACTTTGTTAATGTATACCTTCTCTAAAATGAAAATCAACAGAAATAAATTAATGAGTGGCCAATCGTTCATGTTCACCAAAATTTATGAAACTTCAAAATGGAGAAAGATAGAGATTATATCCCACTGCCAGTTTTTTATGTGTAAGTGAAAATTAAATGTAGTCAGTTTCGTATTGTTTTAGTATTTATAAATTGGAGGGTCAGTTGTATAATTTTGTTGTAATTCTTCCCCCAGTATCCCTAGGGGAAAAATGGATACTTGTTAAATCTGAGGCTGAACCAGCTTCTATTTTTGTTCTGTGTTCACGTATGCACTATACTGTGTGGATAGGTGAGTAGAGAAACAGGTCTAGTGTTTACCTGAAAATGTTCCGCAGGTTCAAATGCAGCACTGGAGATAACTTTATTCGAAGTAGGCATTTTCAGCAGTTTTTTAAAAAAATTAAATTTTAATGAAGTCCAGTTGTTTGCCAGGCCTATATGATAGCAAATCTCATCTGCATTGCAAAGTCTAATACTATAGGTCTGACTGCCAAACATGCAAAAATAGACACAGCTCAATAGATAAACATATAAATTAGTTTACGGGGCATGTATTGGAGAACATCTCAAGTAAAAAGGAAAGAGGAAAAGGCGTTCTTGCTTTGAATTGAGTAGGATCTGCCAAAGTTCACTTGCTTTACATTTAAGATTTGATGAGTGGTAGATGCAGAAATTTCTGTGTGTGCTTTGTATCTACTGAGCTCTGATTTGTGTAGAGTGGGGCTCTGCAGATCTTAGCTCTACCTTGAGGACCTGACCATCTTTGCTCTGTTTTTCTTTCTTATCATCGCTTGCCCTGAAATAGACTTCTCACCACTGGAGAAACCAATCTTGGGGACATACATCAGCAGTAAAGCACACGATTTTCATTTTCAATTTGAATTGTTTTGTGTAAAAACAAAAAGGTTTTGGTCAGGCTGCAAAATAGTAATTTTAAGTCCCAGAGCTAGGGTTTTCCCCCACCCAAATGGTGAAAATTTATGGTGAAAACCTCCAATTTCCTCTTACAGTAAACATGAAAATTATGATTTCACTCAGAGCCTGCATCTTTTTCCAATCTTAATGGCAAGAATCTGCATACACTTGCTTGTGGAAATGTCATAAATTGGCCTCGGATCAATTCCTCAAAGATAGTACACACCAAAGTGCCACTTTCAAATTTTTAGCCCTCGTGAAATAAGATTTTACTCTTCTCAATGATGTTTGCCTTTCCACATTCAGGGCTGACAGCAGAGGGATAAGCAGGGATATATTCCTATAAAATTAAACCACTTCATTACATACTATTCTGAAGAGTGAGCAAAAAGATATTAACATTTTAGTAAAATGATGATATGATTTCGCCACCTTAAAAATTATATGAGCATTTGGTCAATGGATATGGAATGAATCCTGTACCCTCTTAGTAACTTGATCTAAATTAATAAACAAATGTTTTTCTTTTCACTCATGCCATATGTTGATCCCAGTTACATGGGCAGAGAGAGGCAGCTTGTAATGTTTCTTAAAGGATTAAACACTGTTTTGCATATGGGAGTATGCAGATGCAGGAGTAGGATGTGGGGTAAAATGTGTTCCATGGTTTCTTTGTGTTTTAGGAAGCTTGATTTCAATTGTTTGTTTCATGTGACATGAACTCTTTTTATTTAACTTAGTAGCTCCAGTAGATACATGGAAAGAGAAAAACATTCTGTGAACAGCTTTCACCAGCAATTAACTCCCTGCCTCTCCCCAAAGTGAAAATGGTGCTGCTTTCATTCATTTTGAAAGGTCCGAAGTGGCAGAAAGCATCTTGTCTGCAAGACCTAACTCTCTTCTGAAAGGGGGAAAAGAAAGTCTCTGCTTTAATGAAATAAGAGATGTTGTGGATATTAACGAAACAGAGACACGTTCAAGTGGCAGTCTGGTTTCCAAAAACAAAGGCCTGTGAGTCACATATTATTCTACGTGAAAATAAATTGATAGACAACAAGATGAGAAAAAGTTGATACACAACATTTGAAATGTTTCATCTTGACTTTTTCCCTCCAAGTCGATTTTGTTGTCTTGAAGAGCTCAAAGGCATATGGTCCAGATAAGTAGAGATTCTTGGGACTTGTTTTTATTAACCCTGAAAGTCATTTGCCATTAAATAGAATTGAGTTGTTTTGTTGTTTTCCTTGTGTCTGTCCTTGGCAGAGGTGGTTGTTACTTCTCTTGACATTCAGATTTCGATATTCTCTTTTGTTTTCAGGGTAAGACGTGACCTTTTGAGGTGACTATAACTGAAGATTGCTTTACAGAAGCCAAAAAAGGTAAATGCAAATGTGATTAGTGAAGTTATATCCAGGGCTGTGACTTTTGCCTTCCAGGCATTTTAATTCAGTTGGTTTCTGGTGTGTATTTGTCAAATCAACATGTCTTTATTTGCGTGTAAGAACGTATGTGGTGTATTTTTGGAGGTCCTAGGAAAAATGGTTGCCCTCAAGAAATGGTCTACAGATTCACATTTCCCCCCTAAATATTATCAAACTCTTCTCTGTTTGTTGAAGCTGAACTTATTTTTATTTTTTAAATTTATTTTTTTCTTGTTGACTTGGTAAGTTTAAAGTTAGAAAGCAATATTCACATCACAAAAGTGGTGATTCATAAAATTAACTTGCTGCAAACAAGAGTAACGCATGTCAGTATTGTGTGCTGAAGTGGTGTCATCTGATTGATGTTCATCTGGCGGCTTTATAATCACCTTCTTTCAGAAATTAACAGTCAGGCACCATAGCAACATGCCACATTGATGTAACTGCTGAGCAGTGTGGGGCATATCTCTGTAATGTCAGCGCTAGGCTGCCTTGTTCTCTTGACCTTGCTTGAAAATCAAATGAGTACTTGATTTTAAAATTAGAAGTTTTCAGAGAGACTAATGTAGCTTAATGAATTAAAGCCAAATTTAATTTTCTCAAATTTGCTTTTGGGAGGCGGAATGAAAAAGTTCTCCGGTTAAAATGGTTATGGATGCTACATATTTACTTGATTTCAAAAGTGCCTCTGATAAAGGGAATGATCATCTTACACAAGATAATCCTGCTGGTCATTTTAACATCTGATGTTTCTCAAGCAGTAGCATCTTTATTTCATTTAGAATATTTGGCCTTTAATAGTTCCATTTGATTTAGTAGATTTGTGTCTGTCTAAAAACAGGTTACCTGCCAGCATGGTTGAACAAAGGCTTTGCTGAGATTTTACTAAAGTTTATGTATTTGTCAGATATAGACTTCTTATTGAGTTGAACAGTTTTTTGTGGAACTTTTCATAACGTGAAGAATCTTTGATCAGTTTTTGATAAATCTCACCTGGGGCTTGGGAGGTTCTAGAATGCATATATATAAAGGGGATGGATTTGTTTTTGTAGTTGCATTCTGGCACATTTAATTTGGGCCAGAAAAATCAGACTTGCATCATTTCACCATCTACATTGTTTAAATGAAACCTTTGCAGGATCTACCTAATTGTATTTCAAAGAGGATAAACATACGTTTCAGATGTTTTGGTGTGGAAGAAGTTGGTTCCCAACCAGTAATTGGGATTATCAGGCCACAGCAAGACACTTCCCTTTGTTGACACTCAATTTTCTTTTTCTTTTTATTTTTCTTCTTTGTGAGATGGAGTCTCGCTCTGTTGCCCAGGCTGGAGTGCAGTGGCAGGATCTCGGCTCACTGCAACCTCTGCCTCCCAGATTCAAGTGATTCTCCTGCCCCACCCTCCCAAGTAGCTGGGATTACAGGCACTCGCCATCACACCCAGCAAATTTTTGTGTTTTTAGTAGAGACGGGGTTTCACCATGTTGGTCAGGCTGGTCTCAAACTCCTGACGTCGTGATCTGCCCACCTCAGCCTCTCAAAGTGTTGGGATTACAGGCGTGAGCCACCACGCCCGGCCTCGTTGTCTAATCTTTGAAAGGAAGGCGTTAATCTCTATCAGGGGTCTGCAAACTTTTTCTGTCAAGGGTCATATAGTAAATATTTTCTACTTGTTGGGGGCATTCAGCCTCTGTTGCAGCTACTCAGCAAGGCAGTAATTTGCTGTCTCCTGGTCTCTATAATCTCACAGAGTGATCTCAATCCAAGATGCTCCTCACGCAAAGTGGTGCCACACGTTTAACTCATCTCCTACTGTTAGCTGAGGTTTCTAGCAAAGCTAAAAATTACGATTAAACAGGCCAGGCATGGTGGCTCATGCCTGTAATTCCTGCACTTTGGGAGGCTGAGGCAGGTGGATCACCTGAGGTCAGGAGTTCGAGACCAGCCTGGTGAAACATGGTGAAACCCCCGTCTCTACTAAAAATACAAAAATTAGCAGGGCGTGGTGGCGGGCTCCTTAAATCCCAGCTGCTCGGGAGGCTGAGGCAGGAGAATCACTGGAACCTGGGAGGTGGAGGTTGCAGTGAACTGAGGTCGCACTACTGCACTGTAGCCTGGGAGACAGAAGGAGACTCTGTCTCAAAAAAAAAAAAAAAAAAAAAAAAAAAAAAATTAAACAAAGCAGAAAAAGTGGTAGAAAAGATGGAAAGTTTAGCTTGAGAGTTGCCTTATCTGTACAGCTCCAAATATAACCTTCACTGATGGGTTTTCATTTGTTGTTTTGTTTTTGTTTTTTTGTAATCACCTGTAAGCATGAATTATTTTTCTTCTGATTCAGTATCTTTATAATGTCCATTCTTTCACCTGTTACCTGAAAATGGAAATACAGTCCCCACGCCACCCCAAATTCTGTAATGTTATTGAAAGTTAAAAATGTCATAGGTCAAAGGAAAATTTGAAAAGAAATGTTTCTAGAAATTTGTCATTGGCAATGCCTGAGAAAAATAGTCTATATTACAAAAAAAAATGCTTTCTTCATAATCACTATCAAGTGCAAGATGTATTGTATTATTTAATATCGTGCAAATAAGGCCCCCCTTGTAAAATTTCTTGATCATAGAAATATTTTATATGCTCTGTCTCTATAGTTCTCTACTTTCAGTGTTTTTGGTTGTCTTTGTTTTTGTTCTATATACATTGTCTTAGTCTGTTTGGTGTTGCTATAAAGAAATACCCGAGGCTGGGCAATTTATAAGAAAAGAAATTTATTTGGCTCATAATTCTGCAGACTGTACAAGAAACATGCGCCAGTATCTACTTCTAGTAAGGACCTTAGGAAGCTTCCAGTCATAGCAAAAGGGGGTTTGGAACAGGCATGTCACATGACAAGAGAAAAAGGAAGCTTGGAGGGAAGCGGAGCCAGGCTCTTTTTAACAGCCAGATTTGTCATGAACTAATAGAGCAAGAACTCAGTCATTACTCTGGGGAGGACACTAGCCATTCGTGAGAGATCTGCCCCCATGATCCAAGCACTTTCTATTGGCTCCTGCTCTGACCCTGGGGATCAGATTTCAAGATGAGATTTGGAGGGGACAGATTTCCAAAGTATATCATACATCATCTTCAGTATTCCTATTCCAAGTGAACATTTCATTACTTAACACTTTTTTTTTTCTTTTACAGTATCCATTCCGTCTGTGTTTTGATGCTAATTTCAAATTTTGGGGAGAAATATGTTAGAGTATATAGACTTAAGTAATATATGTAATTTTTACCTTTGAACAAGGTGAAAGATCTTTCAGAGACTAATTTGTATATATCTTGATCTCTTACCTAGAGAGAAATAAAAGGTTTGTTGGAAATATACAATTTAAAAAGATGTTTCAAGTGAATATAGTGGTTAGCGTTTCTTTCTGATGAATAAGCGTTAAATGAGGAGAAGACCTTGCCATCCAGCAATGGACAAAAAAAACAGCATCATCTTTCACACTGCAAGAAGCATGTAGACTTCAGATGCCAGGAGTTTCTCAATAAATACCACGCCTCAAATTTGAAACCTGGGAATTATTAACAGTCAGTATAGATGCACAGAAATATGCCTACAAAGGTACTATGGGAATAACTGATTATGTACATAAAAGTCGCCAGGCAAATTCAGAAAACCAGATGAAGCCATTTTGAAATTTGGATTCTATGGTCTGGAGAGTCATAAATAACAGTCGTCATACTCGCTAGTGATATAACAATTTTCTTCCAACTAGATCTGAGTGCTTTACACAATGGGTCTGGTTGCTGGCATTCGTAAGAGGTAGCTGGCAATTCTTATAATCCCCACTTTACAGACTGGAAAAACGTTCCCGTTGATGATAAATAGTTCACCCAAGGTCATCCAGAATGTCAAGATGGAAATTAAAGAGGGATGCACTGGTCACAATTATACAGATGTCGTTCTATTATGGTTGCGTTGGTTTGGTGATCTAATAAAGGTTTCTGTGGCGTTTTTCCCTGCCTCCCCTCACCATTGACAATTTACTCACATGCATTGCTTAAAATTCAAATCCAATTTGTAAAATTCATCATCTTATATTCAATTCTGAATGGCATTGAGAGTTGAAGATAATCATCAAGGCCATATAGATTACAATTAAAAAGGTTAGTTTTAAACATTAGGCATCTCCAAGCTTCACATTTTGTGTATTGGTTCAGTTTTTTTTTGTCAAGTTATTTGAGAGAAAATTAAAAAACAATCAAAAGGAAGTTTAATCATTGCAATTTTGCCCCCACCCCTATCCCTAATTTGAGGTGTTTTAATGTTAGATGAAGGAACTATAAATGCATCCTTGTGGATAACATTCATCGTGTCTTACCTATTATAAATTATTTCCTGGTGAAAAATAAAGCTAAAATGCTATTCAGTTATTTGAAATATAAGTTCCTTTAAAAGTGTATATGTGAGTGATTTGAACATTTACCTAATGACAACAGCAATTCTGAGTTAAACCCATTCAAAACTACCTTTTTATAGTAGTTAGCATTTGAATTATGTGACTGTTAATTAAGGGAGTTGTTACGAAGACACTGTAAGCAGTTATTGAGTTACCAGATGACCGCAGTGGCTGGAATGTGATCAGTCAATTCAGTTAAACATTGAAATGCTCCCTGATCCCCCCACACACATACAGTATACTCATGCCTGGGTTGTAACAGTCAGGGTAAAGACTAGGCTGGTGTAACAAAGAGACCCCAGCGTAAAATGGCTTAAATAAAATAGAAGTCTACTTCTCTCATGAAACAACCAGACCAATGTAGCTTGTCTGGGCAGATTCTTTCCATCTGTGCTCTCCTACCTTCGGGCTTTGTCTTTATCAGAGAGTTGAAGCTATGTTGTTGCTGCACTGTGGAGATGTCCAAAGCAGGTAATTTTCTTTTAATCAAAAGAGTTAAACATTGTATACATCCCACTCATTGTCACTTAAATGGTAAGATTATGGTCTTAAAGCTCAGCAAGCTTTGAGGGCTGTTGGGAAATGTCTCTACCTAGGTGGCCAGGAGCCTTGGGAGAATTGACAAACAGATTTAAGGGGACAAGTAGAATACAAGTACTTCATTGATTCAGTTGCTCCAATCTGTAATTTCATTCATTCATTCATACATACAGATGTATGTATATACATACATATATTTATTCTTACTGCAGATGTTTATTGGTAGGTGTGTGCTAGGTGCTGTGATTGTAGCACCGTGTAAGAAGGACATGGTCTCTGTCCTCATAGAGTTGATATTCTAGAGGGGCAGGCATATGTGAATGACGATGATGAAGATGGGTGTTAGGAAGGGCAATTATTGGTTGATTTGAGAAGTATTCTAAAAGAAGGAGCCCAGGGTGTCGGGAATTATGTGTTTTAGCATCGTGTGGAAGTTACGTGAGATTAACTTGATTTCCTTATATGCTGTTGTGAATGTTATCAGGCATGTTAATTTTTTGTTAACAGAATTACTGAGATATAATTCACATACAGTTCACCCATTTAATGTGTACTGACTTTTCAATAGTTCTTAATGTGTTCAGAGTTGCAACCATCTAGTTCGGTTTTAGAATATTTCATCGCCTAAAAAAAAACCCTAGTAACTATTAGCACTTACACTGCGTTCTGCCCTCCACCCATCCCCTGATAACAACAAATATACATTCTGTTTGTATAGATTGACTTAGTCTGGATGTTTCATAGAAATGGAATCCCACATCCTTTTATGACTGGATTCTTTCACTTAGCAAAATGTTTTCAAGGTTCATCTAGGCATTTAAAATTTTTAACTGTCTTAAAACCTCATGAGTTCTTATTTTTAAATCTAGGAGAATGGTTGCTTGAAATATTCTTACAAGGGACAGAACTGGGGAAAAATTACTGTTTTTTATGCTGTGTGTATTTCCATAGACTGACATGGCCTCTCAACAGTTAAACATCAGAATTTAAATGTTTGCATTTTAAGTTAGCTGTTTTTAAACATTGTTAGCCATAATGCTAAACTAAGTTACTCTGTAAACAAGAGCTGTCTCTCTTGAATGTTAGTTTCAAAGAACAAAAATTTCTTAAATATTGATTTCCAGAGAAATATGCTCAATAGAGTTCGTTTTCAAGCAGAAGTCACTTGTTGAAATGTACATGAAGGCATATTTAGTAGTAAAGACAATATTTGCAGCAATTATCAAATAACCATATTTTGCACAGTGAACAATCAAAAATACAAAACCAAATAACAAATGGTTTTATCTATCTTTTTTTTTTTTTTTTTTTTAAAGAAATGGGGTCTGGCTGTGTTGCCCAGGCAGGATTGCAGTGGCTGTTCATTGGTGCGATCAGAGCTTACTGCAACCCTGAACTCCTGGGCTTGAAAGAACTTCCTGCCTCAGCCTCCTGAATAGCTTGGATTGTAGGCTCACACCACTGAACTATTGTATGCATGTATTTTTTTGTTTGTTTGTTTTTCGAGACGGAGTCTGACTCTGTCCCCCAGGCTGGAGTGCAGTGGCGCAATCTCGGCTCACTGCAAGCTCCGCCTCCCGGGTTCACGCCATTCTCCTGCCTCAGCCTCCCGAGTAGCTGGGACTACAGACGCCTGCCACCACGCCCTGCTAATTTTTTTGTATTTTTAGTAGAGACAGGGTTTCACTATGTTGGCCAGGATGGTCTCGAACTCCTGACCTCATGATCCGCCCACCTCTGCCTCCCAAAGTGCTAGGATTACAGGCTTGAGCCACCGCGCCCGGCCTGTATCCATGTATTTTTTAAATGATGTTTTTGCTGTCCTATCTGCCAAAGGCACAAATATTCCAACTGCTCACCTTGAGCATTTTAGGAACAAAAACCACATGTTAGGTGGCAACTTAACGACGTACCACAGATGTAGGAAATAGAGCCTTTCCTTGGCAATTCAAAACTTCTGAAGAAATCTGAAGCTTAACTGTACAAAAACAAAATATTATAAAAGGTAGCACATCTGTGTTAACCTTGTGGGCATACCCCCTCAGTATCTAGTAACACCAAGGACCTCAAAGAAGCAAATAGTGTACTGATGACAGAATCCTTATTTTATGAGCCCGTTTAAAAGTTGAAGCTGTAGTGACAGTTACTAAGCAGTGCCGAGTTTGGATTTGAAGTTTGTGGTATCTTTTAAAAAGACTATTGGTGAATGGGACTTTGTGAACTTGAAATGACGATGAATCATTTCAGTTTGTTCCTCTCTGCCACTGATCTGGACTTTGCATGGGGTTGGGAAGAAAAAGGAAAACATGAAGTCTTTCTGCCCTTATCAAATGCACTCTTTTTAAAGGGTGAAAATCATGCAGCTCTTTCCTGAATTTTGTATATTAACATATATGTAGTATGTAATTAAAGGTAATTAGATGTTTTGTTAATTATCTGAGAGTGTGACCAGTTATTTAAAATTACCTTTTAGGCGGGGCATGGTGGCTGACACCTGTAATCCCAGCACTTTGGGAGGCCAAGGCAGGTGGATCACTTGAGGTTGGGAGTTTGAGACCAGCCTGGTCAACATGGCAAAACCCGGTATCTGCTAAAAATACAAAAATTAGCTGGGCATGGTGATGCTCACCTGTAGTCCCAGCTACCTGGGAAGCTGAGGTGAGAGAATTGCTTGAACTTGGGAGGCAGAGGTTACAGTGATCTGAGATCATGCCACTGCTCTACATCCTGGGCAACAGAGGGGAGACTCCATCTCAAAAAATAAATAAATAAAAAGTAAAATAGAATTACTTTTTAATTAAGAGAAACCTCCCATTGTTGGATGGACTGTGATTACTGCAGTCTCTGTCTTACCGTGGTAGTTTACATGCTCGTTCTTTCCTCCAGTCTTTTTTTCTGGAGGTTGGTCTGTTTCCCTTTCAAAGGGTCCTCAGCAGTCTCAGGAGGCCAGAGGAAATATCCTAAAATACATTCATTACAAATTCCATACTTTAAAGTTTATTTAGAACAGTCATTTTCAAAGTGGCCGTTGGAACCAGTTTGTGAGTTAAGGATTTTAGTGTAGTGGCTTGTACCCAAGACTTTTAAAAAATGGAATCAGCGGCCAGGCACAGTAGCTCACGCCTGTAATCCCAGCACTTTGGGAGGCCGAGGCAGGCGGATCATGAGGTCAAGAGATCAAAACCATCCTGGCCAACATGGTGAAACCCCATCTCTACTAAAAATACAAAAATTAGCTGGGCATGGTGGCGCACGCCTGTAGTCCCAGCTACTCAGGAGACTGAGGCACGAAAATCACTTGAACCCGGGAGGCAGAGGTTGCAGTGAGCCAAGATCACACCACTGCACTCCAGCCTGCTGTGAGACTCCATCTCAAAAAAAAGAAAAAAAAAATGGAATAAGCATACAGTACAGTAAAATAAAAAACAAAATCAGAATATGTCACATGTAGTAGGGATTTTATGTGTATGCAATGAAACTTTTAAAACATAATGAGTACTGTCTTTGCAGTGTAAAGTAGTTCTTTCTGCAGGTTGGATATATTTCCTCATTTGTTTATTCACACATCTTTATTAAATGCCTGCTGTATGCCAGGCATTGTGCTTGACTTCCCCTGTCCAGTGTGGAAGCCACTAGCTACCTGGGGCTGCTGAACACTTGAAATGTGATTAGCCCAAACTTGGATGTGCAGTGTAAGATCTACAAAGTATTTCAAAGCCTTTGTATGGAAAAAAGAACATGAAATATTTGATAATTTTTCTTCATCGACTACATGTTGAAATGATCGTTTTGGATACATTAGGTTAAATAAAATATTAAAATTAATTTCAGCTGTTTCTTTTTACTTCTGAAAAGTGTCACAGTTACTTATGTGGCAGCCATTGTATTTCTATTAGACAGTGTTGCTGGATTTAGCAGTGGACAGCACGGCCACCAAGCCCCCTGCTCATTGCTTTAGAGGGAGTGGACAACCAGCGAAGCATGATAAACAAGGGCGTGGTTATAGATACTGTAGAGAAAATATAAAAGGATAAGGGACGTCACATTGTCAGAGGAAAGGGTTGCTATGTAAATAGAGTGGTGGATGGTCAGGGTAAGTCCATGTAAGGTGAGCAGAGACGTAGCCTATTCTAAAGAGAGCAAGTCAGCCAGTATGGCCGAAGCAGTGTCCTTAAGGGAAGAGTACAGGTTGAGTGTCTGTTATCTGAAATGCTTGGGAGCAGAAATATTTCTGATTTGGGATTTTTCAGATTTTATAATATTTGCATTACCAGCTAAGCATCCTTAACCCCCAAATCCCAAATCTGAAATGCCCCTGTGAGCATTTCCTTTGAGTGTTGTATCTGTGCTCAAAAGGTTTGGGATTTTGGAGCACTTTTGATTGCAGAATATTGGATTAAGGCTACTCAAGTTGTAGTAAGAGACAACATAAAAGTGTAACAGGGCCAGACTGAGTAGGGCATTAGGGCTTTTTATATTCTTATTGGGGAGCCATTGAGTGGCTTTGAGCTAGAGCAAGATCTCACTCATGCTTTTTAAATGGATCACTCTGGGAGCTGTTTTGAAAATAGACTTTGGGTGGATGAGGTCATAGGCAGGGAGACTTGTTAGGAGGCTGCTAGAATAATCCCAGTGAGTTATGATGATGGCCAGGATCACAATGGCAGGGAAGGTGGTGAGAAGTTGTTGAATTTGGAATTTATTTAAACGTTGAGCCAAAGGATTTCCTAGTGAAATTGATGGGAAGTTTGAAAAAGTTGCATCACAGAAGACCCTTAAGATTTTTGTCTTGAATGATGGGATATAATCAATAGGATTCACTGATGGATTGCTTATGGGCAGAAACAGAGGAGTCAGAAGACAAATGCTTTCTGTTCTAAGGAACTGATAGAAGATGGTGCTCCCATTACTAAAATACAGCAAGACGGTGGGGCACTTTTGGGAGTAGGGGAGTTAAGCAAGGGAGACCAGGAGTATAGCTGTAGATATGGGAGGTTTGAGCTATGCACCCAGACTAAGATGCCAAGTGGGCATTTGGATATGTAGTCCTGGAAATGTCCTAGCTTGGTCTATAAATTCAGGATTTATAAGCATGTAAGTGATATCTAAAGGCATAAAACTTGACTGAACTCACCAAGGAAGCAGTGGTATAGATGAAGAAAAGAAGAGCTCCAGGATCTGGGTTCTGACTCTGGGAGGCCGAGGTGGGAGGATCTCTTGAGACCAGGAGTTTGAGATCAACCTGGGCAACATAGTGAGACTCTTTTCTCTACATTAAAAAAAAAAAAAATTAGCGGGGCATGGTGGCATGTGCCTGTAGTCCCAGCTACACTTGGGAGGCTGAGGCAGGAGGATTGCTCAAGCCCAGGAGTTTGGGGCCGCAGTGAGCCACAGTTGCATCACTGTACTCTAGCCGGAGGGACAGAGTAAGACTCTGTCTCAAAAAAGTAAAATAAAAATAAAAAGCCAACAACATTAAAAGTTTTAGTCAGAATATTGAGAACAGGAAAGATCAGAGATGGGATGAAAACTGAGATTGTGAACCAGAAACTCATTGAGGGAAGTGTTTAAAGTAGGAAAGAAAGCTAAGCATGGTGGCTCACATCTGTAGTTCCAGCTACTCAGGAGGCTGAGGCAGGAGGATTGCTTCAGTCCAGGAGTTTGAGGCTATAGTGTGCTGTGATCCTGCCTGTGAATAACCACTTCACTCCAGCCTGGGTGACAGAGTATAGTGACTCTGTCTCTAAATAAAAAATAAAATTAGGCTGGGCACAGTGGCTCATGACTGTAATACCAGCACTTTGGGAGGCCGAGGCAGGCGGATCACGGGTCAGGAGTTCAAGACCAGCCTGGCCAACATGGTGAAACCCTGTCTCTACTAAACATACAAAAACTAGCTGGGCATGGTGGCGCATTCCTGTAATCTCAGCTACTCAGAAGGCTGAGGCAGGAGAATTGCTTGAACTGGGACCCGGGAGGCGGAGGTTGCATTGAGCTACTGCACTCCAGCCTGGGCTACAGAGCAAGACTCCATCTCAAAAAATAAATAAATAAATAAGTAAGAAGAGAGTTGTCAGCCATATCAAATTCTGCCAAGTGGTCAAAAAAGATGATGACAAAGAACTGACCATTGGATTTGTCAATATGGAAGTCATTGATGACCTTAGTAAGAGTTAGTTGTGTTTGAATCTCACTCCTATCATATTTACTGGCTTTCTATAACTAGCAGTGGTTTGTATTATTTTTCCAGGAATAGTAATTGTTCAACATTCTTGTTTGTTACAGTTACCACATTTTCCCCCACCCCTTGCACTCATTTTTGTGAAGTTTGGATCATAGTACAACCTGTGAGCAGTGAAAAAGGAATCCTGGGCATTTTGTCCCACTTGACCCATTCTCTAATCCAATGGTTTGGAGATTTGCAATTTAAATAAAAGGCAGAGAGGAAAGTGGGATGTGTTTGTAGCCCTAAGTTAGAGTATGTCGATCGTAATCATCTGAAGTATATCACAGATTGGTGTGGTTAACATAGTCTCTAGATTAGTAAAGTACTAGTTTGAGCCTGAGCCACGTCTGTCTATTACCTTTACCTTTTACTAATATATGTAGTCTTTGATGGGTTCATCTGCCTTTCAGATTACCTAAGATCATCACAGATTCTAGCTTTTTCAAAAATTGTGAAACACAGTTGAACATTTTCAAGATTTCTTGGCCAGTCCCAAATCTTCAAGCATCCAGGAAATGGTAGGTTAATTACAAAAACACACGTTATTTCTATATGGATGCTAAATACTGTTAAGATGGTGTTGGATGAAGGAAGGACAGTTTCTCTTTGTGGATAATTTTAAATGCACTTAGGAAACAAAAAATACAGGAAGCGGCCTTGCGTGGTGGCTCACACCTGTAATCCCAGCACTTTGGGAGGCCGAGGTGGGCAGATCACCTGAGCTCAGGAGTTCAAGACCAGCCTGACCAACGTGGAGAAACCCCATCTCTACTAAAAATACAAAATTAGTCGGGCATGGTGGTGCATGCCTGTAATCCCAGCTACTCAGGAGGCTGAGGCAGGAGAATCGCTTGAACCCGGGAGGCAGAGGTTATGGTGAGCCAAGATCGTGCCATTGCACTCCAGCCTGGGCAACAGGAGCAAAACTCTGTCTCAAAAAAAAAAAAAAAAAAAAAAATATATATATATATATATATGTATATAGGAAGAAGAAGTAATAAGAAAAATTTCATTGGTAACCTTATTTAAACAGTTCAGCATTGTAAGTAAATCCTACCGTTATTATTTTTATTTTATATTTATTTTTTGGGATGAAGTCTCGTTCTGTCACCCAGGCTGGAATGCAGTGGCACGACCTCGGCTCACTGCAACCTCCACCTCCCAGGTTCAAGTGATTCTCCTGCCTCAACCTCCTGAGTAGCTGGGATTACAGGTTCCTGCCACCAAGCCCAGCTAATTTTTGTATTTTTAGTAGAGACAGGGTTTCGCCATGTTGGTCAGGCTGGTCTCAAACTCCTGATCTCAAGTGATCTGCCCCGCTCAGCCTCCCCAAGAGCTGGAATTACAGGTGTGAGCCACAGCGCTTGGCCTATTACTATTATTATTATTATTTTGAGACAGGTTCTCGCTCTTTCGCCCAGGCTGGAGTGCAGTGGTGCAGTCTCGGCTGACTGCATTCTCTGTCTCCCAGGCTCAAGTGATCCTCTCACCTTAGCCTCAATGAGTAGCTGGTACCACAAGCACATGCCACCACGCCTGGCTGATTTTTGTATTTTTTTAGAGACAGGGTTTCGCCATTTTGCCCAGGCGGGTCTTAAACTCCTGGGATGAGGTGATCCACCCACCTCGGCCTCCCAAAGTTCCAAAGTTCACACATGTAATCTCACCTTACCCGGCTATTTCTTATATATGGCATATTTAAAAACATTTGTCGATATATACTTTTACTGTATGGACTCTTTTTGTTTCCTGCTTTTATCATTAAATGATCTTAAGTATTTTCCCAAGTTATTACTTTACTATATCTAGATCTTATTTTTTAAAGCTGCGTTCATTACTACCGCTGTTGTGTTTTCTATACCTGCAACTGGTGGGTCTTTAGATTCCTTCCAGTTATTTGTGATTGTAACTATGTCTGTGTTGGACATCTCGAGATAACTCAGTCTCTTGAATGAGTTTTATAAAAGATGTTGTGATTTTAGATAATCACCTAGTTTTTCCCTCTACTTTTAAATAATATTAAAATGAATTCCAGGCACATAAAATCATTGCTTGGCTCTGAGTACATGTGTTTTCTGTGATAGCATGAGGTAGAGTTTATATCAACTTTGATGACAACATTTCTAGACATGAAGTTGCTAGGCAGTTTTTTTTATTTTTTCCTGATTTGAATTCTCTGTTGATATTTTCCCACTTCCCCAACTTGTTTTGCAGCTTGTTAGATAAGGAACTTTGTACCTTTCAAAGGAGAGCCATTTATACTTTCATTGTTTAATTTATCCCAAATATCAGTCATTCTCTTGTCCCAGCACATGCCATTATTTAAATTTGTTTATAGTTGCAAATTTTGCTTTGGTTGGGTTTCATTCAGATTAACTCTGTAAAATTTAAAAAGTAGTTACAGCTTTTAGAGTATAAAATTTAAGTTCTCTTCTTTGCTATACCTCAGTGATATAGTTACTAATTGATTAAGCAACAAGTAGTTACTGAGTTTCTATGAGGCTCACTGTGTTTAAAATTGAGCTGTGTGCTGGCGGGTGGGGCGGGGTTGGGGGGGGACACTCTACATGGTGGTAGATATCCCATCTAATTCTAAAATCCCCAAATGGCCAATCAGTGAAGTACAGTCATGTGCCACACAAGGACGTTTTGGTCAATGATGGTTTGCATATATGACTGTGGTCCCATAAAATTATAATGGAGCATACCTGATACATAGCACTTGGTGTTGTCATTGCAGATAAAGTAGGAGAAGTGACTGACATTAGCTAACAGTGCTGGGACATTTGGTTTTCCATATGAAAATATATAAGTAAAAATACACATACTGTCTAGGTTTAAGTACACTCTTATGTTGGCACAGTGGCAAAATCGCTTAATGACACATTTCTCAGAACCTATCCCTATTGTTAAGTGATGCATGACTTCATTCTTAGGTTTATAGATTCAGAGAGGACCAAGGATCGTCAGAGTTCTGTAGCCCATTCCTTATGTTTACTGAAGATGAAACTGCGATGCAGAAAAGGAAATGACAGAGCCCAGGCCACTGTGTAATTGTAGACTTCTGTGTTGGTAGTGACTCCCAGCCTCTTCCACTACATCCGTTCCTTCCTTTTGTGATATCATACCAAAGATAAGTGGAAATATTAAAATTTGACTGTTAAAAAGTTGACTATTGAAAAAATGGACCAACCGAAAACCAAGGTGTATTATTTTTACGTAGATGACCCTTTCTCGGATTTAATTTCTAATATTCTCTTCTCTACGCTGTGTTAAGGGAATTTACAAGTGTTTCAAAATATTAAATAGGAAAAGCATCATCTGAAAATGTTTATCTCAGAAAAGTGCCCACTTTTCACCCTTCTTCTCTTTACTCTCTTCCTTTTTCTTCCTCGTTCCCTCTCCCTCTCACTGTGTCTCTCCTCCCTCTAAAGCCTGATTTTTTAAAAAACAAGGCTGTTTGGGCCGGGCGCAGTGGCTCACGCTTGTAATCCCAGCACTTTGGGAGGCTGAGGCGGGCGGATCACGAGGTCAGGAGATCGAGACCACGGTGAAACCTCGTCTCTACTAAAAGTACAAAAAAATTAGCCAGGTGTGGTGGCGGGCGCCTGTAGTTCCAGCTACTCGGAGAGGCTGAGGCAGGAGAATGGTGTGAACCCGGGAGGCGGAGCTTGCAGCGAGCCGAGATCGTGCCACTGCACTCCAGCCTGGGCGACAGAGCGAGACTCCGTCTCAAAAAAAACAACAACAAAAACAAAAAAAACAAGGCTGTTTGATGAAGATATGTATAAAGTTAGAATTATCCTGCTGGTTGACAACTACTGTGCATTTTTTGAATAGTTGAGTTTTGTGTAGCATGAGAATTTAGTTGTCTACGCTATCCTTATGCGATTGATTCGTACAAATGACTGCCTCCTATGTGACGTGTGTTTTGCCAAGGGCTGGGGTGTATAAGAGGATAATGATGTGTGTTTCTTACTATTTTTGAGGCATAAGCTAATTGATTCGAACTGCCTGTTTTCTGAGGTCTTGTTCTATGTGGCTTTGGAATGGGGTTAATGTTCTTTATTTCCTTCTGTGGGATAAAATACCTACCAATGCAAAATTGTCATCAGGAAGGGTCATATAATTTCATTAGCTAAGTTCTCTTTATAATCTATGTATGTTACATATATAGAATAGAAAGTTCTTATGAACTTAATTTTTTCTGATTATAAATATAAAACCATCTCATTATGGGGAATTTGCAATTAAAGAAAAGTAGACAAATGCAAAAATAAAAGTAATTTAGACTCCTGACCCTGAAAATAACATATATTTCCTTCTATTCTTTTTTTAATGGAATGTACATATAGTTAACAAAATTGTAGCCATACAGTATATAGTATTTGAGTATCCATATTTTTTTTTAAATTTAGTGTTTCATGATGAGCATTTTCCTGTGTGGTGAAGTGTTCTTAAAGACATCTGGAATGGTTGTATACCATAGCATCCTTTCGGATACAATAAAATTTAAAGAACTATTCTTCAGTGTTGGGTATTGACACCATGTCCAGTTTTCCTGTAATGTGTTGCAATTGGCATATTTTTGCACAAATACTTGTCTTTTTTTTTTTGAAACAGGGTCTCCTCCATTACCCAGGCTGGATTGTAGTGATGATTATAGCTCACTACAGCCTTGATCTCTCAGGCTCAAGTGATCCTTCCACATCAGCTCCTGAGTAGCTTAGACTTCAGTTGCACACACCACATCCAGCTAATTTTTTTATGTTTTGTAGAGACAGGTTTTTGCCATGTTGCCCAGGCTGGTCTCGAACTCTTGGGCTCAAGTGATCTGCCCGTCTTGGCCTCCCAAAGTGCTGGGATTACAGGCGTGAACCACTGTGCCTGTCATATTTGTCTGTTAATTCGCGTTTCTTTAGATGTATTCTAGAGGGGGGAAAATCAGTAGAACAGTTATGTAATTCTTACACATTCTCCATGTGTCTTGCCGTCTTGCTTTTTCTCATCCTATCAGTACTGGATAAGAATGTTTGTTTCACTAAACTTTGCCAAAGAGTTTCAACATTTTTTTGTTATCATTTAAATCATAGGAGAAAAAGGTGTATCTTATTTTTAAAAATTTTTATTTAATTCTTTGATTACAAATGAAGTCCCAGAAGTTGTATTTGTTTCTTTAGGCTGTTTTTAATTGTTCATTGGAACAGCCAGGGTTTGAAGGAGTGGGGATACTGGGAAAGCCAGGGTAATGAGAAAATAGGAAAGGGGTCTTGTCATTGGGAGGCCACTATACCAGTGGCCCTTACCGGGACTAATACGGTGCTTTGAAGCTTTAAATTCATTTCTTTATTCACCAAATAATTATTGAGTGCTTGCTTGTTCTGGACAAGTAAGCATTCAGTAATTTTAGGCATCCAGGATACATCAGTGAACAAACAAACATAAAAAAACCAAAAGGCTCTTTTGCAAATTGGGTGGATCAATCTCAGTGTTGTGTAGGGAGGAGAAACTAACAAATCACTGAGCAATGCACTTAGCACAGTAAGAGTAAGCAGTTGCTGCTATTCTTACAACTTCTGCTATTGCTCTGTTATCCTCAGCGGCTAAAATAAAAAAGTGTTGTCATCCAGATCCCTTCAGGAGTCTCCCTGTCACATGGAGGACACACTGTCATGTAGGTCCTGTCCTCTCCAGCCCAAGAATCTTCTCCCCATTTCTCTTTTAGCTCCTTACTCAATGAGCCTGCATCCTCTGGCCCCATGGTTCTAGAAGCTTTGAGAGAAGCTTGGCAGTAGTGTCCATTTAAGCGCTAAGACCCTTGGAACAGGCCTATGGACTTGAGGGAGCACCTGCCATTTGCATCAGTTTAGAAGGGTGCAGCTGGGGGGTGGGGGTGGGGCTCCGGAGTGTAGTGGGAGCACTGGGAATTACAGCCCCTCTCTGGGTGTTTGCTCTGTGAGTCTGTAAACCCAAGCAGCTCATTCTTATTCATTCCTGAATGAAGGAATTAGAAAGGAAGGGAAACTGAAAGGAAAGTGCACTTCCTCTCCCTCTCTCAGCCCTTTCTGGGATTTCCCTGCACTCAGCGCCAGTGGAAGGCAGGTGGGTACCCATGGCCTGGACCATGCTCTGCTTTTTCTCTGTTCTTCCCATTGCTGAGAATGCACTTAGAAACTGGACTGTTGTTGTGTACTTGTCTGATTCCTGCTACCACCCTTTCAAAACAGGACCAATTTTTTAATGGGAAATTGACTATCTCGGGTGCTGACATGATGAAGGTATAGCTTGTTGTTTGGGACTAGCATGTCTCCAGACAGGCATGGACTTGGAGTATGCCTTGGCTGAGTTTGGATGTCAGTTCTTGGGCATGGCCTGAATACTTTCAGTTAATTGTCTCCATCTGTGAAACAGGTAGAATGAAAGGACCTGCCTTATAGGAATGCTGTGAAGATGATACAAAGAATAGCATAGGTTGGGAGTTCAGGTTTCCATCTTGGGTTGGGGGCCTGGTCTTGCTACTTGTTAGCTTTCTGATCTTGAGGAAGTAACCAGATTTCTTGAAGCCTTTTTTTTTCTGCAAAAATAGATACTAAACTAGTACTTCCCCTGTGAAGTAGTTGAGGATTAACTAAAATTTTTTCAGGTAAAAAGTGCTTAGGGCAATGTTTTATACACAGCAAATGCTCAGTAAATGTCGGCTCCATAACACCAGTAATTTTTATGATTAGCATAGTACATGGAATGTAGTGAGTTCTCAAGGAGGTTAATAATCTCTATTATTAATTAAAAATTCAAGATAAGGAAAGTATTTTTAAATATCTTTCATAAATATATATATATATATATTAAGGAGAGCCTAATAGGAATAGAAATGAAACAGGCATCCTGGTACTGTCTTTTGTCCCAAAATAGAAAAAATTAAGATCTTAAGTAGAAAGAAATGATTTTTGAATTTTTATGGATAACACTGTATGTGAAATCATCTCTCTCTTCTGCTCATTTCTTACGTGCCACCAGAGTAAGGTGTGGTACCACTCAGAGGGATCTTATGGGCTTATCTTCACTTAGCTTTGTTGTAGCTTAGATTTTTTTTTTTTCACTCTGTCACCGAGGCTGGAGTGCAGTGGCACAATCTCAGCTCACTGCACCCTCCGCCTCCTGGGTTCAAGCGAGTCTCCCCCTCTCAGCCTCCTGAGCAGCTGGGATTACAGGTGCCCGCCACCAAACTTGGTTAATTTTTTTTTTTTTGTATTTTTAGTAGAGACAGAGGTTTGCCATGTTGGCCAGGCCGGTCTTGAACTCCTGAACTCAAGTGAGCTGCCTTGGCCTCCCAAAGTGTTGAGATTACAGGCATAAGCCACTGTGCCCAGCCTCAGCTTAGATTTGAGGGATAATAATGTAAAAGGCCAAGCCATTGCCATCCAGATGTTCCTGAGTTCAGAAGGAGAGACCTGGGCTCACGAGCTTTTCAAAACTTAAACCATGGACTGAAGTACTGTGAATAGGTTTTCCAGGGCTGTTTGTGAGGTTCATTGGCTCTAACCTGATGTTATTTTAGAACTTACACGTAGAGACTGCATTAAAAGAGCATTAGGCTCTTGACAGTCCTGAGAGCACTTTTCATTGAGCAATGTGGGCAGAAACCATGTCGGTCAGGTATTCACCATGTCCAAGGCTAGATGGGAGGATGTGTGTGTTCTACAGGGCAGGGAGCCAGAATCCGTGTCTGTTTGGAAGAACATGAAGAGGGCGCTTTCTCACCACTCAGATGCATTTTGAGATAGCAGAAGGTTGGCTGTTTGTGGGTACGGTTGGCAGGAATGACCTTGACCCCATTATTATCTGAAGGAGAAAGAGAGAGTGAGTATGTGCACGCACACGTGGTTGGTGATAGCGACCCTTTCTCAGAAAACTCGAGAATCTGTCCTTTTCTTTTTTTTTTTTTTTAATTTTTGTCTTGAGATGGGGTCTGACTGTTGTCCAGGCTGGAGTACAGTGACATGATCATAGCTCACTGCAGCCTTGAACTCCCTGGGCTCAGGTGATTGATTCTCCCACCTCAGCCTCCTGAGTAGCTGGGACTACAGGCATGCACCACGACGCCTGGCTACTTTTTCTTCTTCTTCTTCTTTTTTTTTTTTGTAGAGAAGGGGCTTTGCCATGTTGCCCAGGCTGGTAGGATCTGTCCTTTTCAACAAGGAATTAGAAAGGGCTGCTTCGTGTATCTTCATGATGCCTAACAAGCTGTTTTCTCTCTTCGTGCCTTCAAAAATACATACAGTTTAATTTTTCTTTACCTATACAGGATAACTGTCATCATAACAAACAGTAAGGAAAACATAAATACGAAAGAAAACATTACCGTAAATTCACCCCCAGGATCACAACTTGGACCATTTTGGAGACCATGCTTCTAAACATTTCTCTCTGCTCATTGGTTATGGAATAGACCTGGGCCGTCCAATATGGTAGCCAGTTACCATAGGCAGCTCTTGAGAAGTTGAAATGTGGCTAGCCTGAATTATTTTGAAAACAAAAAAAAGATATTGTAGGCTGGGCACCGTGGCTCACACCTGTAATCCCAGCACTTTGGGAGGCCGAGGCGGGTGGATCATTTGAAGTCAGGAGTTTGAGACCAGCCTGTCCAACATGGTGAAACCCTGTCTCTACTAAAAATACAAAAAAATTAGCCGAGCACGGTGGTGGGCACCTGTAATCCCAGCTATTCAAGAGGCTGAGGCAGGAGAATCGCTTGAACCAGGGAGGTGGAGGTTGCAGTGAGCTGAGATTGCACCACTGCACTCCAGCCTAGGGGACAAAGCAAGACTCGGTCTCAAAAAAAAAAAAACAAAAAAACAAAAAAACGATATTGTAAAATATCGGATAATTTTGGGTGTTGATTATGGGTTAAAATGATAATATTTTAAATATATTGGATTAAAACATACTATTAAAATTAATTTCATTCACTTCATTTTACTTATTAAAATGTACCCATTAGAACAATTTAAGTTACATTTGTGGCTTGCATTCTATTTTTTTTTTTTTTTTTTTGGAAAAAAGTCTCACTCTGTCGCCCAGGCTGGAGTGCAGTGGTGCAATCTCAGCTCACTACAACCTCCGACTTCCGGGTTCACGCCATTCTCCTGCCTCAGCCTCCCGAGTAGCTGGGACTACAGGCACCCATCACCACGCCCGGCTAATTTTTTATATTTTTAGTAGAGACAGGGTTTCACTGTGTTAGCCAGGATGGTCTCGATCTCCTGACCTCGTGATCCGCCTGCCTCGGCCTCCCAAAGGGCTGGGATTACAGGTATGATCCACCGTGCCTGGCCTGCATTCTGTTTTTATTGCGCAGTTTGTTATAGGCACATAACAGTTTTCTCTTGCCAGGAGTATGCTACATTTTTCCTACTTTTTAAACATTTAAAAATGTTACCCATATCTCTCTGTAACAATTGATATATAGCAACATTATTATTACTTTGTAGCTATGTGTAAATATATTGCAGTTTAACCATTTCCACTTGGTTGGATACACGAGATTGTATACAAAAAGCTTGTATATGCATAGTTGCAAGCCTGTCTATTTCCTAAGGACTGTTTCTCAACCTCAGCTTATTTTTGTTTGGGGCTGACTAGTTTTTTCTTGTGGGGAGACTGTGCTGTGATTTGTAGGATATTTTGCAGCATCCGTGGTCTGTACCTGCTAGATGCCTATAACTCTGCTCCCCACTCACCACCCCGCCCCATGCATGACAGGGAAAAAATATCCCCAGACATTGCCAAGTGTCTCATGGAGGAAAAAATTGCCCTAGTTGAGAAGCACTAATTTAGGGCAAATTACCAGAATGGGACACGCTGGGTGAAAAGCTGTGTGTATTTGAATTTGATAAACATATATTGATTTATATTGAAATTTTATGTATATATTCCCCAACTCTTTTCTTTTCTGGAACAATGATATCAATTCTATTTCTTTCTTTCTTTTTTTTTTTTGAGATGGAGTTTCACTCTTGTCACCCAGGCTGGAGTGCAATGGCGTGATCCTCCCACTTACAAGCAATTTTCCTCCCTCCATCTCCCAAATAGCTGGGATTACAGGCGCCTGCCACCACACCCAGCTAATTTTTGTATTTTTAGTAGAAGACACAGTTTTGCCATGTTGGCCAGACTGGTCTCGAACTCCTGACCTCAGGTGATCCACCCGCCTCGGCCTCCCAAAGTGCTGGGATTACAGGCCTGAGCCACCATGCCCGGCCCCAATTCCTGTTTCTATCAAGAGTAACAAAGTTCCTCATTAAAGGCCTCTAAGAGATTTATGAAGGTGGGGCTGGGTATTATTTAACTGGTATTTTACTTGTTAGGAATTGTTTGTTTGTTCGTTTGTTTTCAGAAACAGAGTCTCACTCTGTTGCCCAGACTGGAGTGCAGTGGCATGATCTCTGCTTACTGCAAGCTCCACCTCCCATGTTCAAGTGGATTCTCCTGCCTCAGCCTCCTGCGTAGCTGTGATTACAGGTGCACACCACCACACTTGGCTAATTTTTGTGTTTGTAGTAGAGATGGGGTTTCACCATGTTTGTCAGGCTGATCTTGAACTCCTGATCTTGTGATCTGCCTGCCTCAGCCTCCCAAAGTGCTGGGATTACAGGTGTGAGCCACCGCGCCCGGTCAGAAATTTGTTTAATCAAATTGCTGCTTTCCTGAGACTGGCTGTTTTAAGCACCAGGATGGAGGCAAGCTGGGTTTTCTTCTGGGAAGCCAGCTTGGCAGTGAGATACCATAGACCACCTTTTGTAGCCTACTGTCCAGGGCTTCTGTGCTCATAAAGGAGGGAAAGATGGAGAACATCAGAGAAGACAAATCTCTTACACCTTTTTAATTTATCTACAACTTTTCTGACTGTAAAAAACAGGAATAATATCAAAAGCTGTTGATGACAGTAGCTAATTAATGAATGTTTGCTGTGTGTCAGGCCCTGCTTAATGCCTTTATCTATAATTTCATTGAAACTTCAGAAAAATCTGGTTTCTCTGGGTTAGGTAGGGGCTACTGTTTCCCGCAGGCACAGAGAGGGGGCCAGCCATTCACCCAGCATGGCCAGGTCACATCCTTCGTGTGTATGTGTTATGGCCAGAACTTGAAGTAGGCAATCCAAGTGACCACATTCTTCATTTTCTCATGCTTTGATCACATATTTGGGCTTTTCCTGTGTGCCAGCCACAGCATTCTTTGCTGAGTTTGTATTAGTGAGCCAATGAAGACAAAACTGGGCCCTCAGAGAGCTGTGATCCTGCCACCTTACCCTACTCTAGGCAACAGAGTGAGACCTCAACCCTAAAAAAATTAAATTAATTAATTAAATAAATACTCCAACAGCATTTTTTTTTTTTAATTCGGGAAAATACCTCTATGAAGGTAAACAGTTTAGTTGAGATGAAAAGGAGTCAGACATGTAAGGATTAGGGAAAGATCATTCAATGTCGAAGCAGCAACTAGTGTCCAGTCCTCCAGGTGGGAGTGAACTTGGCATGCTTGAAGCAAAGAAATAAGGCCTGCATGGCCGGAACATGATATGCAGGGAGGAGTTAGAGGCTGCAGTCATCAGACTGATGCATGTGGCAAGAGGCTATTGTGGAGCATGCTGTCATTTGGACTGTGGTGTTGATAGTGGACAGGCAAGGAAGAGGAAGTCTTTAAAACTGTCCAACGACACATGAATGGATAAAGAAATTGTGCTGTATATACGCAATGGAATAACATTCAGCACTAAAAAAGAATGAAATCTTGTCATTTGCGGCAACATAGATGGAACTGGAGGACATTGTTAAGTGAAATAAGCCAGCAAGAGAAAGTTAAACACTGCATGTTCTCACTCATATGTGGAAGTTAAAAAAAAAAAAAAAAGTTCAGCCAGGTGCGGTGGCTCACGCCTGTAATCCCAGCATTTTGGGAGGCCGAGGCGGGTGGATCACGAGGTCAGGAGATCGAGATGATCCTGGCTAACACGGTGAAACTCCGTATCTACTAAAAATACAAAAAAAATTAGCCGGGCATGGTGGCGGGCGCCTGTAGTCCCAGCTACTCGGGAGGCTGAGGCGGGAGAATGGCGTGAACCCGGGAGGCGGAGCTTGCAGTGAGCCAAGATGGCACCACTGCACTCCAGCCTGGGCGACAGAGTGAGACTCCGTCTCTAAAAAAAAAAAAAGTTGATCTCATAGAAGTAAAAAGTAGAACAGAGGATACTAGAGGCTGGGAAGTGTAGGGGGAACGGAGAGATTTGTTAAAGGATACAAAATTATAGCTAGGTAGGAGGAATAAATTCTGTTGTTCTATACCACTGTAGGCTGACTGTATAGTTAACAGCAATACATAATTAGTCTCAAACAGCTAGAAGGAGGATACTGAACATTCCTAACCCCCCAAAATGATTAATTTTGAGATGACAGATGTGCCCATCACTCTTACGTGATCACTGTGCATTATATGTACTGAAACACTGTATCTATGCGTCACCATGCATATATACAGTTATTTATTGTTTGTTAATTAAAAAATAAAATTTTAAAAATATACTTGGGCTTAAAATTAGGCAGCAATCACTGATGGATAGAGTAAGGGATGTGAGAGTGAGGGAATGGTTCATGATGCCACCTAGATTTCTGATGTGACCGTGTCTGATGGAGATATTGGCTGAGTGAGTAGCGTGTTGAGAGAGCCCTAATGTGGAGTTGGAAGATAATGAAACTGGATTAGACACATCCTAGATTTTTCAGGGAAGAACTATTTCCATTTTTTTTTCTCTCTTGTAACCAGAAATGCCAGAAATTCCTATATTGTAGGACCAAAACTGAGCTCACAGACTACCTTTTGAACCTTGTACTCAGAACGACTTAGGCATCTAAGTCCTGATACTTCGTCCAGAAAACATCATCACTGAAGACCATGCAGAGAAAGTAACCCTATAGCTTCGAAAAGGGAGAACGTGAGAAAGCAGCCAAGTGTCACTACTTCATACTTTCTCACAAGTCTGCAGAAATTGCTTGTAAAAATAAATGTGCATTTCATAATGCAGAAACCTGATTCCTTTTTAATCATTGGCTTTTCGGGTGTTTGCTGATTTTTTCAGGCTTGTTAATTTGTGCTGTGTCTACCCGTCATTTGTGCAAATTAGCGTGGCTTAACTGTAAATGAAAATGTCAAAGTTATTACATTATTTAAAATTGAAGAATAATTAGACTGGACGAAAACAGGCTAAAAGAATGCTGCAGGATATGTTAAAGGTAGGAAAGGACAGGAAAACAAAACAAAAGAAAACAAAACAAAACAAAAAACAAAAAAAAACGAAGAAGGGATAAGCATGAGAGGATGGGGAACCACTGCCGTAACCTCCAGGGACATGGGCATGTGATTACTACATTGTGTAACTCTAATAATACGGTGCATGCCCAGAAGCCTCACATACAGCACTAAGTATAGGTTCAAATGATTTTCTTCCAGGCCTGTAAAAAAGGTGGTCGGGGAATATTTTACAAGGTTGTTTGGATTCTGCAGTAGAATTGTGCCTCCGTGTTTTGTTCTCAGCGTCCATCAAAGACACCTGCTTGTCTGAACCTATCAGAAAACTGCCAAAACAAAACAAGAAAAGTAAAAGGGAAGCCCAGGTGTAGGGTACATGAGGTGGGAATGGGGATTAATCCTTCCAGCTGTTAGGGTTGTTGACTCTGTTAGATCGCAAATGCAGTAGGGAAAAGGGACTGTTACTTCCAGGGACTTACACCCACCCAGGTGATAAAAGGCCTGTGTTCAGGGTTATAACTTGTAACATTATCTGTGGGGGCAAAAGCAAAGAAATTCCGTAAATGTCTGTCAGGAGGGAATTGCTAAATTATGGTCCATCCCCAGGATGAGGGACACTCAGGGACATCACTACATAGCTGTTAAAAAAGAACGTACACCTGTAGGTACTGGTACAGAAATATCTCCAATATATATTAAGTGACCAAGTGGGTAAATAGAATACTATTTGGATGAAGTGGGAGAAAAAGAAATATACATACAAAATACATATGTGATTGTATTGTATACAGAATATTTTTGGAATAGAGAGACAAGAAACTGGTAATAATGGATGCCTTTGGGAAGGGAAACTGGTAGTTGCCAGGGGCTGTGGAATTTATTCTTGCTTACCTCTTTGGTGCTGTTTAGGAGTATAATATGCATTTAAACATAGCTCTAGAATGGCAAAGAGCAAAGTGTTACTACCTAAAGGGGCAACAAGCCCTGCTACAATTAATCAGATACTGAATTTTGATAATCTCTCTTTTAAATCCTTGCTTTTAATAACAGTGAAAATCAGATAAGATTGCTGATTGATTTCAGAAACCCAGTGATAAGAAACTGTTGATTTTGCCCAGATCTACCCAGCCTTTACTTCCAGCTTCTGACTCCTGACTTTCGATTCCGTATGGCTTGTCTCCTATAATGCTAAATTATTATCTCCACCTCCGTGGATCACTGTGTTATCGAAAATACTTTTTTAGTTGCATGCCATAGAAGACTCAGCCCACGCTGGCTCAAGCAAAAAGAGACTTTATTCGATGATATAACTGAATAGGTCAGATGTAGCTCTGGCTAGACAGCCCATCTTTGCGTTTCTCCCCTCTGCTCTCTTCTGAATTGACCCCATTTCTAATAGGACCCCTTTCCTGGTGGTGACGAGCTCCAGCAGCTCCATCTTTGTCACCTTGCTGCTCCAAGGGGTGCAGGGAAGGTCCTAGCCTCTTGTCCCGACTCTTCAGGGGTGGCCTTGGGTCATGTGCTTCTAAGGACCATATTTCTTCTTAGTGTCCTTAGTTAAGGTGGCCAATCTTGAGGGTTGCCTTTCATTTATCTGTATCTTCTGTTTCCTGTTTGCAACATAGTTAAAACGGATAAATCCCGGAGCTTCTATAGGCCTGGGAACACTAAGATGAATAACACATGTCTGCAGATCTCAGGAAACTCACAGCATGGTAGAGAAGGCACTGGTGCTAATATGGAAGTCCTTTTTGATGTGAAATATTCGACCCAAGGAATTGGAAGGGAGGGCTCCTTCCTTTCTACTTGGGAAAATTAGCGGAAGACTCCTGAGGAAGGCTACCCTGCAGTGAAGGCTCCTGGGAGGAGTAGGACTTCAGTAGACAGGTTAGAGGGATGGGGTGAAGCCATTCCAGTCTGAGAAGGGCATGAGCAGACAATTTGAATTATCATCAAGTTGTATTTAGCCTCACAATGGCCCTTGCACTGCCCTCTTCCGATTTTGTAGCCACCATCCATGACCAGACCTTTCAAGGAAATCACTCAGTGCTCAGAATAGTAGAGCATTTGATTCCTTCACCATGCATTTGGCATGAAGTCATTTATTACTTTGTATTGTTATTTATTTTTCTCCCTCCCCCCAGTTTCTTTTTTTGCTCATTGTCTGGGCTGCACAGTTAGTGCCCTATTATCAAGCAGTCATCCCCCCATGAGCAAAGGGGTTGTGTTCCAAGGACAGACTTTGTCATCAGAAACTTTGTTCTTGGATACTGAAATAATGGAGGCGGCATACGACTGCATTCAAGGAAGACTGAAGGGGGATGGGCACGTTCGAAAATACCAGCCAACTTTCGTGCTAGAAAACACAATACAGGAGTCGTGAACCTGCCAAGGCAAGGGGATTAGAGGAGAGAAGGAAGCAGTTGAGTTAGGGCTTGTGGTAGCGAGGAGGAAGGGTGAGGGCCTGAGCATGTATTGGAGGTGGGAGTCCAATTCGGTTACAGTGGTGTAAGCATCAGAGGACACTGCTCCACGTAAGCCAGACATGTTTGAAGGAGGACAGAGCTGGATGCAAATTATCATTTGATTATTAGTTAGACTTGTTCCTTCCCAGTGCCTCATTGCCAGTATTTCTTGGAAATTGAACTTGAATTCACACTGAGCTGATTCCTCACACAGACCTGAATCTGGTCACTCTTAAGTGGACCCCATGGGACACACAAGGACCAGAAGGAAGAAGGATGTGCACCTTACTGCCTCTGCTCGTTGTACAAGAGAGGGGATTGAACAGCAGAGAGCGAGCCAGATGGATGCGCACACATGAGTGTGAGGCCTCCCCTTAGTCCTAATTCATGTATAGTGAGAAGTTAGGAGGCTCTACTGGGGGAAGAAGAGAGCAATTTCCCTTCTTCAGATGCTGCACCTTCCAAACCAAGGAAGACCATGGCCTTGAGAGGGTTGCCTCCAGGTCCAGAAATAAGCTAGACCTGAGCTTTCTCCTAGCAGTTCTGGAAGAGGTGTCACTCTTGAAAAGGTATCTGCAGCAATCCTGGAAGGACTTTCCAGTCAAAAAAATGAAGCAAAGTCAGGTGACCCTAATAAGGGGCAGAGCTCTTTCTCCCAGTTAGTTAGGAAAAGTGGACAGTATGAGTGTCTTTTCTTTGGCGTAATGCTTGACTGCAGCCCAGTGACATTAAAGGGTTGCTAGTCAATGAGACTAAAGGACTGAGGAGTGAATTTCTAGTTTTGAAGGAAAACAAGGGACTACAGACCTGTGTGAGAAGAGCAGGGGATCAGGTACCCGGGGTGGGAGGTCGGGGGGTAAATGTGGGACACAGGCATGGAAGCTTCTAGTTCTTCTCTATTACTGAGGCCACCTTCTGCTACTTGTCCTCCTCAAATCCCCCACCCCTAGTATATTGCAAGACCCATGGGAGCAATATGGTAAGGGCCATACTGGTTTTGCTCACCACTGTTGGGTTTAATTCTACACGGAGCCTCAGGAGGACATCAAAGTTGACCCATCCAGGATGCGGAGGACGCTGCTGAGAGAAAATTGTGCATATTATTTCTCACTTTCATTGCTGAATTTTCCCTAGTAATCTATTTATCAAACTTTGACTCTTCCTTCTCCTATAATTGGTGATTCTTTTGCACAAAAGATCCCTATTATTCCATGTGTATAGAATGTTGATAGATATAATACTGCCTTGTTCGGTGGTTGTTTTTTGGGTGTATGCCTTATCTTCAAGTCACTCTAAAATCCCAGTGGGTAGAGAACCTGTCTATTAAGACTCTTTTGATTCCTGATTTAGAATGTATAATAGGTGCTTTATAATTGATTATTTCCCCAGTGAGACTGTTAAACTTTTTTGAGTACAAGAACAATGCCTTATATGTATTCATCGCCCCTGCCAATATTTTACACATAGTAGGTCTTGTCCAAGAGGCAGAACCATTTTGGACAGCAGTTTTAACAATTCAGACACCCTGTAAAATGTTGCTTCTGTAACAACGCATGGCTTTGGACTTAAGTCCAGTGAAAGCACATTAGTGGTTATGAGTTTCTCCCTGTAAGGTTTTTCCTCTTTATCTCTTTTCTATTTTTTGGTACGTGAGCAGGCTCTGTCTCTCTGTAGGGAAGCAGCAGACAGCTTCAGTGAGTACAAATGTTATATTCACATGTGGAACATAGCCCCAGAGATAATCATATGTACCAGTGATCCGTCAGTAAGATTCTATTACGCATGTGGTTCTTTTATCAAAGGAATTAAGTTCTCTTGATGTGTTAAAAAACAGTACTTTTTTGGCCAGCTCTGGAGTGGATGAATAGGTGTTTGGATGTCTGTCTAGATTGACAGCTTTAGATTGCTTTTTTCCTGAAATCGGGTAATCCAGATTTACAGTGAATTTTCTCTTAAGTTGTGTTTTCAAGCGATCACACCGAATTGGTGGGCAGCAATTCTTTCTTTTACCAAAAAAGCAAAATTATCTTTACACTTTTTATCAACAAAACTAATTCTTTAAGAAGTCTTTGCTAATTTTTTGTCTTTTCTCTCTCCCTACATTTGTATTTGTCCACCACAGATCTTTAGATATGTTTCTGTTGGAAGGAAGTATTCTTTTTTTTTTTTGAGATGAGTCTCGCTCTTATCACCCAAACTGAAGTGTAGTGGCATTATCTCGGCTCAGTGCAACCTCCACCTCCCAGGTTCAAGCAATTCTCCTGCCTTAGCCTGCCAAGTAGCTGAGGTTAGAGGTGTGCTCCAGTACACCCGGCTAATTTTGTATTTTTAGTAGAGTCGGGGTTTCACCATATTGGCCAGGCTGGTCTCAAACTCCTGACCTGAGGTGATCTGCCCACCTTGGCCTCCCAAAGTGCTGGAATTATAGGCGTGAGCCACCGCACCCAGCTAGAAGTATTCTTTAAATAGATGGGTGCAGTAGCGTTTACTTCATATCTTGCACCTGGGAGGGAGAATATAACTTGCCTAATGGCATAATAATTGATTTCCCCCCTTGTGACTTTAGAATAAGACTTTATAACCCCCCCAGAAAGAGTCGAAGATGAAACATGACAAACCAGAAAAATTTATTGGCCAACATGTCCACTCCACTTGGTAACTTTTTGAGGGCCTGATCTGGGGTTATCTGTCCTGTAAGAAGATTAAGATCAACCCAGTTAAAACATGTTGGGCCCCATCCCTGCTAAGACCAGGTTACAGTATAAAACTCTCAACCCTCTTGGTTGTTAAGATGAAATTTTCTTTCACTTAAAGCATAAATCCTTTGCATAATATTTTTATGCTTGTTCTTCTCCTGTGTGTAAACCTTTATTTGGCGCCTTCTCTCTTCTGTGGGATTGACTTTTTAGGGCAAATGAGAATTTTGAAGATAATTACTCCCCTCCTCCGTTCCTGTATCTTTAACAACTGCCAGGTCCCAGTGACACTTTGATAAAATTTTTGTAGAGCCAGTCACTTGTGTTGCTGTGGTCTGCCTTGTCTTAGAGGCACATCATTTTTGCACATCAGTATTAACAATTCAAACACCCTGAAATGCTAATAGCACTAGTAAGCTTTTAATTCCATGGAATTTATTGCTTGCTGTATTTCCATGAATTTATAACGCTTTGATTCTTAAGAGCCCCATTTAATCAGTTTTGCCTGGCACCGAACATAATAAACAACTTGCTGGTGAAAAAGTGCCACTTGGGGAGGCTGCTAACAAGGAAGTTAAATGCTTCTGCCACGAGCAGTTTCTTCGCTGTATTTTTCATGAGCTGTAATGTACTTTGCTGGCTTCAGAGCGGTGGTTAAACACAGTGACAAACCGAACCCACTCCAGCACTCGGAAACTCAGACTTTGCTAGGTGCTTTGGCAAAAAGTATAGAAGAAATCAACACTTTCAGCCTTTTTTCCCCCGCCTCTAGCTTAATGGTTTCTAATACTTTTTCATTATCTTTACCTTAATCTCTTAGCATATGATTTATGGACTGGAATGGTGAGTGATATCAGTGGGCAAAAACAATCATTAGAGGCTGTTAAGGAACATTTATTGTTTATTTGGCTGCCTGTCTATAAAAGTACACATGAAGGCCCTAATAGCAAAATATCAAATTATCAAGTGCTTTAAAGCAGAAAATGTCATTTGTTTCTCAAAACTGCACCAACTTTATATAATTGCCCTTTTAATTATCCCTAGTGGCCCATGAAATTTGCAAAATAGAGCATCAAAGGTTTGATTTACTTACATGTTGCACTTTGGCGGGATTCTTAATGAATATCGTTTAGTACTAATGCTGAGATGGAATTCGTAAATGTTTATAGTGAGGGACTTACTTAGAAGAGCGGGGAGGCCAGTAATAAAACTGAATCAACTGGGTTCTTCAAGATGGAACAATATGGCCATATTCTTGGGCCTAACATTTTGAAAAATTCTTTTTATAGTGGAATTTTATTTTTAATTCAGGTCTAGATGAATACACATTAAGTTTAGTTTTGCAGAATCTTTTTTTTTTCTGCCTAGCTATCTTATTACTTTCCAAGGGCTTTTGAGGAATAATTTGTTTCCTGGCAATTTCGGATTAAAATTACCTGTTTCTTTATAAATTGTCATCTTCAAGGTAACATTGAGAACTGGATCTCTGAAATCTCAGTTTTCGAAGTGATTTTTATAGCTGCAGACCTGTGGGCTGATTCCAGACTGAGAGTTGAAGTTTTGTGTGCATCATCATGTGCCATTAAATGAAAAAAAAAAAAAAAAACAAAAAACCCACTCTGAGTAGCTGTGAGTCCAGGAAGGGCCTGCATGGGTAGTGGTGCCACTGCAGAGTGAAGTTTCTATCTGTCTGCATTCATTTGCCTTCCCAGATTTTTGTCTTCCTTCTGCACAGATGAACCACAAGACTACATGTTGGGTAATAAAAGAAGTAATGATACAGGCTGCTGATAGGGAGACCCTGGAATTTGATTCCAGGCTGGCTCAGTGGACACAGGAAGCTCTCTCTTAATATCTCAGTGATAGAGATATTAAATAATCCTGGTGGATAGGTGGACACCTGTGGAACATCACTTGTTAGACGTCCCCAGGTTGACAGCACACCAGTGATAACCACCCTTTGGGTGTGGTATGCCTGCTTGCATCTTCCCAGCCCGCTGATGAGAATGTCACAAGTGACAGAATCGGGGGACTAACAGAAGTGTGTAAGATTACATCTCTCATTTCCCCTTTATCTACCTGTCTTATCACTTGGTCGGAGGGGCTGGCATGATGTGTCTCCAAGAAAACCATGTTGGTTGTTGCCTGGTAACTTGTTCTCAAACTGATGGTAAAAAGATTGTTTCCCCTCAGTATCTCCCCTGGTGTGGAAGAGAAGATCGGTTTTAATTACTTGGCTCATCAGTTTTTGAAGCTTCTTCATTATATCCCACTACCCGCCCCCCAACTTTCCCAGTCTTCTGGGGCTTTTCCTACCCCTCGGAATCTCGGAAATACATTTGTCAGTTCTCAAGCATTTTGGAATACTTTGTCTTAGTCCTTGTGATGTGACTGTATCTGATTTTTAGAATTATTTTCTGCCTCCTTCATCTAGCTGATGGCAATTTAGAAGCTGAAATAAATTAGCTGGGCAAGGTGGCGGGCGCCTGTAGTCCCAGCTACTCGGGAGGCTGAGGCGGGACAATGGCATGAACTCGGGAGGCGGAGTTTGCAGCGAGCCAAGATTGCACCACTGCACTCCAGCCTGGGCGACAGAGCAAGACTGTGTCTCAAAAAAAAGAAAAAAAAGAAGCTGAAATAATTTTAAAATAATTAAAACACAGACTTTTTTTTTTTTTTTGAGACGGAATCTCGCTTTGTCATGCAGGCTAGAGTGCAGTGCTGTGATCTCAGCTCACTGCAGCCTCCATCTCCCAAGTTCAAGCGATTCTTCTGCCTCAGCCTCCCGAATAGCTGGGATTACAGGCGCCCGCTACCATGACTGGCTAATTTTTGTATTTATAGTAGAGACGGGGTTTCACCATGTTGGCCAGGCTGGCCTCGAACTCCTGACCTCAGGTGATCTACCTGCCTTGGCCTCCCGAAGTGCTGGGATTACAGGCATGAGCCACTGCGCCTGGCCCAACACAGACATTTTTAAGCAATCTGTTAACGCTGTCTACCAGAAGTGATAATATTTGCCTGGTTCAACCTCTTTTATCTTATATAATTTTACATAATTACATCTCCCACCCTTACCTATTGTGTCTTTTGCAAACTGTGTCTCTATTCTTGCATTTTTAGCTCCATGACCTTGTCCTTCCTTATATAATCGCTTTTGTGTTTGGTCCTCAACATCAGCAAAGTGATTGCCACCTGTTTGCCATTTCTACTTGCAGGTGCAGTTCTATGCTCAGTCACCTTGCAGCCCTCAAGGACATGACTCTTGTCGTTCCATGACCTCTCTTGGATGCTTCAAGAACATTTAGCCATTGAGTCCTTTCTTTTAGATTTCTTTCCATCTGGATCTACTGTATACTTCTTTAAATTTTTCGAATATTGAACCTCTTTGTAAGAAAAAAGGAGCACTCAAAAGTAGAGAGAGACCTGGGCCACTTCCATTGCTTCAAAGCTCCTAATACTAATCTTTTTTTTTTTTTTTTTTTGAGACGGAGTCTCGCTGTGTCGTCCAGGCTGGAGTGCAGTGGCGCAATCTCGGCTCACTGCAAGCTCCGCCTCCCGGGTTCACGCCATTTGCCTGCCTCAGCCTCTCCTAGTAGCTGGGACTACAGGCGCCCGCCACCACGCCCGGCTAATTGTTTTTTGTATTTTTAGCAGAGACGGGGTTTCACCGTGGTCTCGATCTCCTGACCTCGTGATCCGCCCACCTCGGCCTCCCAAAGTGCTGGGATTACAAGCGTGAGCCACCGCGCCCGGCCCCTAATACTAATCTTTAATGCAAAGGCAAAACAGATTTATAAAATTTATGGTATATTCTCAATGTTTAACTCAAATAAGTTAATTTTTACACACACACACACACACACACACTCCCATAAAATGCAGCGTGATAATAATGTGACTCACAAGATTTATTCAAAACATTACTTCTGATGTATTGAGGTGATGTGGCCCAATAATGGATCTGCACGTTCAAGTTCTTTGATGAAGGATTAAATTCAATCCTGTCACTGTGTATCTGTGACGGGAGGTTAAATCTGATTTGGAGAGAGCATTGAAAGTCCAAAACTGCAGCCATAAAAAGAATGAAATCATGTTTCTTACTGCAACTTGGATGGAGCTGGCGGCCATTATCGTAAGTGAAATAACTCAGAAACAGAAAATCAAGTACCACATGTTCTCACTTATAAGTGGGAGCTAAACACTGGGTACACACAAACATAAAGATGGAAGTAATTGACACTGGAGACCCCAAAAAGGGGGAAGGTGAGGGTTAAAAAGTTACTTAGTGGATACAGTGTTCCCTGTTTGGGCAGTGGGTTCACTAGAAGCCCAAACTTCAGCATTATGCAATAAATCCATGCAACAAACCTGTACGTATACCCCCTGAATCTAAAATAAAATAACAAAAATATAAAAATAAAAATAAACAAAAGTTGGGGGCCAGGCGCGGTGGCTTGTGCCTGTAATCACAGCACTTTGGGAAGCCGAGGTAGGCAGATCACTTGAGGTCAGGAGTTCAAGACCAGCCTGGGCAACATATGGTGAAACCCTAGCTCTACTAAAAATACAAAAATTAGTCATGCATGGTGGCAGCCACCTGTAGTCCCAGCTACTCAGGAGACTGAGGCAGGAGAATTGCTTGAACCTGGGGGGCAGAGGTTGCAGTGAGCTGAGATTGCACCACTGCCCTGCAACCTGGGCAACAGAGTGAGACTCTGTCTCAAAAAAATAAACAAATAAAAAAAATAAAAGTCCAAAATTATGGCCCTTTCTGGATGTGAGTCCTGGGCTAGGTGGCTTTCTCACCTTGCCTCAAGGCTGTCACATTTCCAGGCACCTATGTGCTGTCTTTCTCTCTTCCTGGCTTGCTTGCTATGTTAACTCTTCATCCATCTTTGCAGCGCTAGCAAATTCTTCCTTAGTGGTAAAACTTGAACCCACCATCTGATGGGTTTCAGGACCAGGCACCATTCCCGCACTCTGTGCCTGGTTGGTCAAGACGACACCAAGTCATTAGACCTGGATGGCCTCTTGCACTTTGGAGGTTTGCTCTCAACTTTTGGCACCCTTGTTTCCTGAGGTGTGAAAAGAGCTCCTACCTTTTGATACCTGAAATGTGACCTTCACTTTTCGCCCCCTCCTCCTACGTGATTCCGATGAGGTTTGTCTTCGGGTGTTTGTCACTTGGTTCTCAGTTTCCTTCATACTCTTACCAGTTCTTTTGGAGTCGTTCCAGCGCTTCATGTGCCCATGCCTGTTGCTGTAAGTCATCACTGCACCATGAACAAGTGTACGTTACTGGGGCAAGAGCTAGCCTGGGAAACCTAAGTCTGCACACTTTCCGCCATGTTGCATGTTTTCTGTTCTCTGCCTCCGTGTGTGTGCAAGACAGAGAGATAGGCTATTTGTCAAGTCAGCTAGTTGCCTCGGTATCTTTATCTCACATCTGGCTGTTTCCTCCTAGAGAACCATCCAGTTGGCTTTCCAGGCCTGGAGGTGAGCTAATGGATGAGTGAATATTAGCAGTGGGTGTTCCTCATCTCTTCGAGGATTTGCCTCAGAGTTCACTGCCAAGGGATTTCTGGAACTAGGAGCCATTCTTTACATCCGTTCTTGAGTCTTCTTTGATATGGGGCAAAACAATCCCTTCTCTTTTCTTTTTTATATCCTGTGCTTTGTCTCCTGGGTGATTTTGCTTCAGGTCAGTTTTGGGTGGTGCCTAGAACAATGCTAACACAGGGCTTAGTAAGTTTGGCAGATATAGTTGCTTTTGGCCAAAGTTGTTGCTGTTAGACTAAAGAGAAACAGTCCAGAAATTTCTTGAAAGAGAAAAGAAGGTAGAGTGTGTTGTTTTCTCTCTCTGTATTTCCTCCCCCAGTCACCTATAGATTCCTGAAATTAGAGCTAGCACTTCACAGAACAGAGCTGGACTTGCTCTGAAGCTTACAGCTGGAACTTCTGAGTGTGTATACGTGCAGACTCTGGAATCAGATGAGCCAGACTACATCCCAGCTCAGCAACTTTCTCGCTATGTGATCTTGCACGAGCTGCCTGACCTCTCTCTTTTCTCAACTGTATAATAGGGGAAATTGTACCCATTTTTAAAAAGTAGCTGTGATAATTAAATCCAATATTGAATATAAAAGCAGTAGAGCCTAGTGTATAATGAACACTCAATAAATGTTACAGTTATTTTTCATATTGATAGGAATACCCAATACAAGACTGTTATCAATTGCGTAATTCTTTACCTCCAGGTGAACTATAGGGCGATAACGGTTGAATGGAGAGTTTTGTGTTTGGAAACTCAGAGTAGAGGACACATGACAAGGATGCTGGGAATCTCCCTGCCCCTCTAACATAGTGCTCAGCAAACCAGCCAGGGAGGATAGGATAGGTGATAAAGCAATTAGGAAATCTAATCAGATCCCTCCAAGTGGCAATGTTTTCAGAAGTCTAAAAACTTAAGAATTGAACTAATTTCTCTAAAACGCCATTCATGGCTCTTCATTCCTGATATCAAGATTTTTATGAGTCTTGGCATTTCTCATCCTCATTTGCCTGCATTCTGGAATTACGGATTTTATATTTGTTGGTGGTTTGCCATAAATAATCCTTGGGTCTTGTGAATTGATGTGTTTTGAAAAACATCACTTTTGTTTAGCTTTCCAGTCTGGGTACAATAATCTCTTCTTTCTAGAAGTCATTCCAGGGCAAGTCTTCAGGATGTTTGGTTTCCATGATAAGGTGATCAACATGGATGACTTGATCTTGGAGCCACCAAACTACATTGAGCTTTAAATTCTCCATTGGGTACAACGCTTACATGCTTCTTACCCTAAAACTCTGGACTTACAGGTCATAGTTGTATGTAAGTATTAAATTCACTGAATGAGATTTTTCTCTAGACAGATATCCTTTCTGAATCCAGGTTTCCTGGCTGGGTGCAGTGGCTCACTCCTGTAATTACAACAATTTGGAAGGCCCAGGCAGGAGGATTTTTTAAAGCCAAGAGTTCGAGACCAGCCTGGGCAGCTAAGTGAGACCTCATCTCTAATTAAAAAAAAAAAAAAAAATTAGCTGGGAGTCGTGGCATGTGCCTGTAGTCTCAACTATTCAGGAGGCTGAGGCAGGAGGATCATTTGAGCCTGGGGAGTCGAGGCTGTAGTGTGCCGTGAATCACTCCATTGCACTCCAGCCTGGGTGACAGAGTGAGACCCTATTTCAGAAGAAAAAAAAAAAAGGAATATGGGTTTTCTCTGAGTGTGGTCAACCTGATCATTATTATTATTAAGTAATTTTGCAGTAGAGCTTTGAAGTGAGTGAATCTCCACAAAGGAGTAGCTTAAGTATGGCTGGAAGTTGAGTAGGTGGAGCAGCTTTATGTAGAAATACAGGTAATGAAGCATAGGCACTTTCCTCAAGGGTTGGAAGAGAGTTCGCTCCTGCACACCTCGCACATCACAAAAGATCTGGCTTGCTGTAGGACGTGATATACATAGCTGGTGAACACTGACTGAGAAGGAAGGTCAAGCATTTAATTCAGCCCCCAGCCTGAGTAGACAGCAAAATTCAAGATAAGCAACAACAGAACAATAAAAACCCAGTTCCCCCACATCCGATGTTTATATTCTCCCAGCAGCCACTGGTATTCCTGGCTTTCGTGGTTCTGCACAGGCTCGGTTTTGTTGTTTTACTTTTAGTTTTTAAACAGGTTTCAATTGCTCTCAGTAGGTATTCCACAGGACGGGAAGTCTGATTCTGTCCATGGCTGTGTCCCCTTTGTGCTGCGTACACAGCAAAAAGGGCCATGTTTTCTTTCCCTGCACCCTGTGACCTAGCCCAGGGTGAGCGTAGAGGTGTTCTGAAGGGCAGGAGTTGGAAAAACACTGACCTTAGTTTTGCTGAGCTACTCCTGATTTGAAATGAATCACTTTCAGGGTCTCCTGAACTCTTCCAGCCACTGTGTGAGAAGCCCTATCTCAGGTGCTTTGGGCATGTTTTACTTTTGCTTTCAAAGGGCTAGCCATTTTGCCAATGGAGTCCCAAGGCCACTCGAAGACTCTGTCCCACAGCTTCTTAATGGAGCACCTTTGCAACGGCTCAAGATCTACCGGGTCAGATGATGTAAGTGAGGACCTCACAGAGAGAACACTTGAAAGGTTTATTTCTAAAAGTAGTCACAATACTAGAGTAACCACCCAAGTGTCATTTTTAAAAAGCAAAAGTCAAGCCTCAAATTAGCAGAGCCCCAGTGGAAATCTCTCCTCCAAATCCATTACGCAGGAGATGAGCTGGGTAAATACGGAGGACTCTCCCATTTAGACTCTGACCCTCACTCAACGAGGGGAATGATTTGTTTCCCACGTTGGTTCTGTGCCCACCTTTTTGCGAACCTTTTAATTTAAAAGAGACAGTGATTAATGATGCTTTTGATCTGCGGACTTTTTTTTTTTCTTTTAAAGGGCAGCCTCTTTCTTTTCTACATAAATTTTATGTTGGAAGTAAACCATGAGTATAAAAATTCTATTGCTTATTTATTTCTGGAAGTATTAGAAATCTACTTAGCCCCTCTCCTCTGCCCCAAAGACGTCCTAGCTTTGATAGTCATGGTACAGGCTGGGATCATATCTTTTTTGTATTCTTAGCATTGAGTGTCTGGTATGTAGTAGGGACTTGACAAATTTTTTTTTTTTTTTTTTTTTTTTTTTTTGTGAGACAGAGTCTTGCCATTTTGCCAGGCTGGAGTGCAGTGGCGCAGTCTCGGCTCACTGCAACCTCCACCTCCTGGGTTCAAGCAGTTCTCCTGCCTCAGCCTCCCAAGTAGCTGGGATTGCAGGTGCGTGCCACCATGCCCAGCTAATTTTTGTATTTTTAGTGGAGACGGGGTTTCACCATGTTGACCAGGCTGGTCTTGAGCTCCTGACCGCGTGAGCCACCGCACTTGGCCGGGACTTGACAAATATTTGTTCAGCGAACAAATGGATGATGAATTAATAAATGATACTTAATAATCAGGACTTGTATGGAGGACAGTTCCAAAAGTATATTTCCAAGTAACTTGTGTACCCTCTTATTGGAAAATGTCGACTATTCCATAGGTTATGAAGTTGGGTTTTGTTTTGAATCTGCAGTGATTCAAATAAGGTAATTCACAATGAAAGATATTTCTGCTTCAGTCCCCTTGAGAGTAACATCAGTGTGTCTTTCCTAGCCGGGAGATCAGGCCACCAAGAGAGACGGTCATTTTGAAATGTGCGAATATTTTCACAATTGTTCAAGATTATTTCTCAGTAACACAGCTTTAGTCTACAGAGCTTGCTAACCTGCCTCAGTATTCTGTGTTCTTTTATTGTGGGTAGGTGGATGTTGATAAATCAAAAGAAAATAAATCTTGTTAATTACAGCATTACATCAGATCTTAGCAAATGTAGATTTCTATTATAATATTTTGGTCTAACTCTCAGAAATAAAAGTCTGTTTTTCTCTGTGTTATACCAGTTTGCTCAATTTTATGTTTTTTTTTTAAATTTAAATATATGAAATAATACAAGAATTGGCTTTAGTTCCAGATTGCAGAACTGGAAACTAAAGTTAAAAAAAAATCTAATTTTTTTATTAATGTGTTTGATATTGTGTTGAAAACTAAGTGATAATTTACTAGAAGTGGCATTATTTATATTGATTTATTAAATAGAGTATATAGCCCAAACCTTAATGTGCTGGAAGATAATTAGAATATCCGGCAGCTTTGCGAGAGGCCTGTATTACTTTAAAAGGTATAAATGATAGGTTGTGTAATACCCTACATTCTTATCTTGAACTATATTATCGGGGGCTCTTTCTGTTTTACCTTAATGTGCCCGGGGGACTCCTGCTTAGCTTAATAGGACACCCAAAAGGAGGAAATGCAGAGTTAATGGTTTAACAAATTCTAAACTTTGTTAGCAATTTGCGTTTAGGAGAAGGGCAGATGGTGTGTGGTGGAAAGCTCATGGGGCTGTGAGTTGGTAGACTTTTTTTAAAATCCAGCTTTTGCCCGTAACTTTTGGGCTCGGAGACCTCTGTTCTTTAATAACTAGAACTGTAGGCCGGGCGTGGTGGCTCATGCCTGTAATCCCAGCACTTTGGGAGGGTGAGGCGGTCGGATCACAAGGTCAGGAGTTGGAGACCAGCCTGGCCCAGCATAGTGAAACCCCGTCTCTACTAAAAATACAAAAATTAGCCAGGCATGGTGACGCGCGCCTGTAGTCTCAGCTCCTCGGAAGGCTGAGGCAGGAGAATTGCTTGAACCCGGGAGACGGAGGTTGCAGTGAGCCCAGATCACCCCATTGCACTCCAGCCTGGGCGACAGAGAAAAAAAAAAAATCTGTCTCAGGAAAAAAAAATTTTTTTAAAAGAAATTGCTCTAAATATGATACAGAAACAGTTAAATTACTTATCATTGTATGCCATATTTAGGAACATGTGAATGTTTAACAGACTTCATCCTAAAGTGTAAAGCACTACCATATGAAATAGTTGGCAAAAATGAATCATCCCATAAATTCTTTGACAAAACATGGCCGAAAGGGTAAAAGTATCATGTGCCTATTTCATCTCTGCATTTCTCCCCACCCCCAGCCTTTCCTATGTATTAGAAAGTGTTGGCCGGGCGTGGTGGCTCACATCTGTAATCCCAGCGCTTTGGGAGGCTGAGGTGGGCGGATCATGAGGTCAGGAGATGGCGACCATCCTGGCTAACGCAGTGAAACCCCGCCTGTAGTAAAAATAGAAAAAAATTAGTGGGCGTGGTGGCGGGTACCTGTAGTCCCAGCTACTAGGGAGGCTGAGGCAGGAGAATAGCGTGAACCCAGGAGGCGGAGCTTGCAGTGAGCCGAGATCTGCCACTGCACTCCAGCCGGGGCGACAGAGTGAGACTCTGTCTCAAATAGAAAAGAAAAGAAAGTGTCCCTGGTTAGTTCCCTGCTGCCCTTCCCCACCTCTTCCTTCATGTCCCTGCCTAATTGGGTACCATGCTGAGCATCCAGCAGCACCCCCACCCTCTGTCCACCAAAGGGGCTTAACTGTGGAGCTTAATCTGGGCTCCCTTGTCTTAAGGGACTTTATACGTAACTAGCAGGTGGCATCCACATCACTAAGCATTTCCCCAGTGCCTGTTAATATGCTGTTCTAAGTGATAGGCACCTCCTCTTAATATGGATAGTTAATTGATTTGTAGGCACTTTTGTTTCATCACAACCCTATTTCAGTTACAGTTGTTCATCCTTCTTTTTCTTCTTCTAATTACTCATCACAAACCATCTAGTCTGTTTACGAAAAAGCAGTTGATTGGGGTCGGCTCCCTTTACCAGACGTCCATAGGGTTTAGTTTTCTTCCAACACAGGGATCATAGACTTAGGAAGTGAGTCATTTGGGACATTGGTACTCACCATCCTTGGTGGACAATAAGAAAAATAATAGGAATGATAGGAGGTAATATTTACAGAGCACTTTGTATGTGCCAGTTCAGCAAACCATTCTGAATCCTTTAAGCATGTCTTCTCTTTTCATCTTCATGATAACCTTACAAAGATATACTGCAGCTGACACCATTTTCTAGGTCATAAAACTAAGACACAGAGAGGTGAAGTGAGCTCTGCAAGGTCACACTGTAGCTTGTCTGTGCTTTAAGCTTGGGCTCTTCCGGGTTCTGTTAGAAGGCTTTGGTTGCTGTGCCCACTCATGCCCATGGGACAGCCCATCCCATTCTTTATTTCTTTTTTCTTTTTTTTTTTTTTTCTGAGACCGAGTCTTACTCTGTCACCCAGGTTGGAGTGCAGTGGTACGATCTCGGCTCACTGCACCTCTGCCTCCCAGGGTCAAGCAATTCTCCTGCCTCTGCCTCCTGAGTCACTGGGACTACAGGCACATGCCACCATGCCCGGCTAATTTTTTTGTATTTTTAGTAGAGACCGGGTTTCACTGTGTTAGGCAGGGTGGTCTCGATCTCCTGAGCTCGTGATCCAGCCGTCTTGGCCTCCCAAAGTGCTGGGATTACAGGCATGAGCCACTGTACCGGGCCTCAGCCCATCCCATTCTTAGGGCTACTGTGAAAGGTTTCTCTGTGGTCAACATTGACTTTGTTAATATTATCAGTGATAGTCCTAGACACAGAATTGCTTCAGTTCAAAAAGATAGGTTCCCACACTTAAAGCCTTAAGCAAAGCTCCCCCTTCTCCATTCCCCTCCTACATCCTTCCAATTGCCGCCCCCTGTTTATTTGACCTCTGAAGTCTCTCCTACTTTCTGCCCTTCCTGTCGTTGCCTTCCTGCCTATAGAATGAAGACGTGGCTCCTTAGCATTGCCTTCAAAGCTCTTCATCCCCTGGCCACAGTCTCTGTGTCTTCTAGAAGTTCCTCCAGCCTAGCTTTCCACAAAACATCTGGGTGTCACCTAAGGGACTGGTGCTCTGCTGGGAGTTCAGGATTGACACAGGAGCACTCACGGAGCTTACACCAGATCCCTTATTCTGCCCTTTGTTTGCCCTACCCTTGAACTTCTATAGCTCCTGTTACTGCTTCCTTCAGTGTTGGATGCCAATCCTCTGTCTTTTTTTTCGCCCTCTCCTACCTATTAACATCCTACTCATCCTTCAAGGCTTGGCTCATATATGACTTCTATGAAGCCTTTTCAATTGAACCCAGCCTGTGTGACTCACTCTTGTCTGGGCTCCCACAAGTGTGTGTTTGTATTTCATTATAACCTTTGTTCAAGTCTGCTGTGTATTTTAGTGGGTTCTTCTCAGATTCGAAAGCCACAAATTCTTGCCTGAAGGTAAGAACCTATTTAATTTATTTTTGTGTGCCTAGAGCATAGTATGTAGATATTCGTAGGCGCTCTATGGATGTTATTAAGCGCAGTAATAACAATTACCATTTTGTTGAGGGCCTACTGCGCATCAGTGCTGCGAGGTATTTTGTGTTCACTGTCATGTTTGCTCCTGCCAAGTAGCTTATGAGTGAGTTCTAGCTATGATTGTTACCCCCATTTTACAGATGAGAAAACTGAGGTCCAGAAAGATGATGTGTCTTGTTTGGGTCACATAGCTGGTAAGTGGAAGTACAGACATTTGCACACAGGTCTGCGTGTTTCTAAAAGTCCATGTTGTTTTCTCCACAATGCCTGAGAAATTCATTATAATGATTTGCTGTGGCCCCTGGAAATCCAGATTAAGAATCCTGAGTCCTTTAAGAAATACTCCCGTGGCTCCATTTTGTTTTCTTTCTACGTCCTGGAAATTTCCTCCTTTTAGTCACCTCCCCTTTTTACCCATTCTGCATTTTTTTTTTTTTTTTTTTTTTTTTTTTGTATTTTTAGTAGAGATGGGGTTTCACCTTGTTGGCCAGGCAGGTCTCGAAACTTCTGACCTTAGGTGATCTGCCCACCTCGGCCTCCCAAAGTGTTGGGATTACAGGCGTGAGCCACCATGCCTGGTCCCATTCTACATTTTTTTGATATTGCCAAAACTGTGCTGCAAAGAACTGGTAAGAATATTCCTGACTTGCAGGTTTGGCCACTCATCTTTCTTTAAGTGACCGTTGTCCAAATTTTTATAATTTAGGAGCGCCTATAACAAAGAAGCACTATATCATATGTTGTGAATTATATTCAGCAAGACTTCCATAAACTCAGGTTCCTCCCATGAATCAGCATCAAGCAAGGGCCTCCCCATCATACTGCTTGAGTTCTTTGGTCACAACTAACAGAGATTCCCTTTGGCCAACTTAAAGGTAATCCTTAAAAGAAGATATTGGATGACTAGCTGGTAGCTCAGAATGAACAGAAGATGGGTAAAAGATAGGAAGCAGGATAATCCCAGTGTATAGGAAGTGCCAGTATCTTCCCCAGCTCATCGCAGCCACTGCTAATATCAGTACTCCTCAAACATGTTTCTGTCCTCACATCAGTCTACTCAGATGAATCAGACAGGCCTAGTCTAAGTCACATATCTACCCCATGGCGATAACAGGGCAGGGGATCTTGACTAAGAGTCCCAGCCTGCATGCAACAGTGGGGGAAAGTAATTCCTTATAAGAAGATTGAAGTGAGAGGCCGGGCGCGGTGGCTCACGCCTGTAATCCCAACACTTTGGGAGGCTGAGGCGGGTGGATCACGAGGTCAAGAGATCGAGACCATCCTGGCCAACATGGTGAATCCCCATCTCTACTAAAAATACAAACAATTAGCCGGGTGTAGTAGTGGGCACCTGTAGTCCCAGCTACTCGGGAGGCTGGGGCAGGAGAATGGCGTGAACCCGGGAGGTGGAGCTTGCAGTGAGCCAAGATCGTACCACTGCACTCCAGCCTGGGCGACAGAGCGAGACTCCGTCTCAAAAAAAAAAAAAAAAAGAAAAGAAAAGAAAAAAGAAAACTGAAGTGAGAATGGATTCTGGATGCCCCACCCCCACCACCAAATTCAGCAAACCCCTGCTGTCCCTGAGCTCTGCAGGAATAGTGGAGTTGATTGGAGAGAGGCGCAGTTTTGCTCTCTGGAGTCCCATCTTCTGTGGCTTTCAACCTCCTTTCTGAGCAGGCTATTGACTCTGTCTTTGACGATGTGAGGAAACCTTCCAGCTTTGCATCACAGCAAGTTTGGTGAGCCTGCCTTTACCTTGGATGTCTTCATCTGGTATTTACGTCATTGGGAAAGATGTAATGACATAGCAAGACCTGTAGCTTAGCTCACTGCTGAAGGCCTTCCTCCAACTAGTCCTAATAAAACCTAAGCTCTAAAAACTCGTCATCAAATAATAAAAGAGAAATAGAGTAAATGCACAATTCATGAGATTAATATAGACCAGGAAGACAATCTTTTTTTCCCTAATAATCTTTACTTTTGTATCCTACTTTATAGGGGTGCTGTTTAATTTCGTGTTCATTTACTTTAATTACTTCTTGCATGTAGTTTGTGGGGAAGTTTGCCGTTTTCCAACATCTAAAAGATGGCTTACTTGAGTTTTGTTTCAGACCCTTTTAAAATTAATATATAATAAAACATAATATGTGTATTTGTCACTTTTCATCTCCAAGGATTACTCATCATAATCGAATCAGTTTTTCCAGGGAGATTTTATCAGACTTATAAGTCAAATTAGTTGAATGCATTTCTTTTGCTAATAAACAGAGAACCTTTACCCTGGAAGCATCTCCCCACTGAATTCCAATAATTTAGTGTTTCCTTACCTTGAGAGCTCAACCAATAAATGACGTAGGCATCAAAACAAATTTATTAGCCTAAAAGAAGATTGTTAAGATGGGAGAACTTAAGAGTATGAAAGCGAGGAAACATAATAAAATCAAAATGTAAATATTGAATACATATGTGTTAGATATTTTTTTAAAACTTCATTTTAGAGGGTTAGGCTTAACTCTTCCCCCACCCCAAGCAAAACATTTTGGGGTACAGATTTTTCTGTCTCTACAGTTGCATTTACTTCTATGTTGCACGTGGGGACAGTGTAAGGCTAATGGGCTATTATATTCTGACCTAAACAATTCTTGTGTTTCTAATTTAGAAGATAATTGCAGTCAAGGTAGGACAAGACCATGTTGGATGGTGGCTAGTCTGATTGCTGGCTCTGTCTTGAGTTGCCTTATGATCTGTAGGTCCAAGGTTAATTGTGGGAAGATTTTGGCCGTGAAACTACAACAAGCCTTTACAGGAACGGGAAAAGGGTGTAGTTTCTTTCAAGTGCATTTATTAGGGTAGGTGTGATCACCGACTCACTGCTTGGCGATAAGTGGGCCCATTGGTTCTTGCTGTGAGGTGGTTCTAAATCCTCCTTTTAAAAAGCTCCGTTCTAGTTGCTGTGACCTTCTCATGCTGCTTGTTCCCAAGTAGTTCAAATGTTGCAATGCTGGGCATTTTGTCAAGCTCGTAACTGTGAAATGCTTTCTCCATATAAGATATGGAGATTTGACCCTATAGTAGAGATATGAATGTGGATTTGCTTTTACCCTGTAGATAAGATCAGCTACAGGGAAAGACACAGGTAAATAGAATGCTTAGGCAGAAACTGTTGGAATCCAGTGTACGTGTGAAAAGAGTGAAATTTTTCAGGGCTAACAGTAAAGCCCTCTTCAGTGTGTAGCTGGAATTCACCTTCTCTAGTATTTTTGCACAAGATTGAGAATAAAAATGGTTATGATTGATGAAGCATTCAGTGTATATCTAACTGTAAGTCGGACTAGAGGGACTTTTAAATCACCCAAATGAAAGATTGCATTATCATGAACATTAATATGTAACAGTTAAGTGTGTCATAGCTTATCATAAGTCCTGGCATTCACAGAGCTCTTTGAGACCAGCCAACCAATAAGGAAAAACTTTTTAGCAAATGCCGGTCCACAATACCTCTGTGCGTGAGGTCAGCCCAGTAGTCATGACTCTTAATAGGTTATTTATTTTTGTGTGCCCAACCTACCTGTACATTCTAGTCACACTTTGCGGGGGGCTTAAAGATGTACTCTGAATTTTCTCCTCCCAATATTCTTACAGGGAAGACAAAAGCAGGTTGAAACCAAGGGGAAAATTTTACTTCTGGTGAGACTAGGAAGTTAGGGAGGAGGAAAATACCCAGAGTAACTTATTAAGGCATGGAGGTTGGATTAGTTAAATGTTTAGAAATTTTAAAATTTCTTACAGATTTGTTACCATTTATGTGGTTGACAAATTATTAACTGTTCACCCCTAAAAAACCAATTCAGGAAGGTAGAAACTTCTGTTTTTTTTTGAGACGGAGTCTCGCTGTCGCCCAGGCTGGAGTGCAGTGGCGCGATCTCAGCTCACTGCAGGCTCCGCCCCCCGGGGTTCACGCCATTCTCCTGCCTCAGCCTCCCAAGTAGCTGGGACTACAGGCGCCCGCCGTCTCGCCCGGCTAATTTTTTGTATTTTTAGTAGAGACGGGGTTTCACTGTGTTAGCCAGGATGGTCTCGATCTCCTGACCTCGTGATCCGCCCGCCTCGGCCTCCCAAAGTGCTGGGATTACAGGCGTGAGCCACCGCGTCCGGCCACTTCTGTTTTTTATCTTTTGCAAAGTAATGTCTCTTCCTCCAAATTTGTAAGGTGTACATGTTCATAGCAGAAAATTTGAACTATAAGGCAAAATATTTTTAAAATCATAACTACCTCTGTTCTTAATACCCAGAGAAACTTAGTAACTGGAAGGGCTATCCTTACATGTGTAACATTTTTTTAAATGTTAGTGCTACGTATATTTAATTACATTTTTAACGAGTACGTACTTTTTTCATTTGGCGTATTTATTATTTGGTCGTACGTCCATTGAAGCTTTCTTTGTCTTTGTATCTACCATAACACCAAGTCCAGTACCATTTTAGTGGGATGAGCTTATTAATATTTTTTTAAAATTACAATAGGTGCATCTTATCAGAGTTAAATCTTTGAGTTATTTGTGGAAGGGAGAGAGAAGAGAAAAGGAGTAAATATTTACTGAGAACCTAGCACATGCTGAGTACTGGGTTACATACTTCATAGTAATATTGCACTTTATTATCATTAAATACTGCTGCTGCTGATGATGATGATGGTAGCTAAGTATCATTGTGTACTTACTGTGTAAAAGATCAGAACTTGGACATGTATCATTTCATTTAATTCTCACCACAACTCACTCAAGTTAAACATATCTATTATTTCCATATTAAAGATGGAAAACCTGAGGTTCAGAGAGGTTAAGCTAATTACTCAAGATCACACAGCCAAAAATTATGAAGCCAAGTTGCCGGATGGTTCTTTCTCTACCCTAACATGCATGCCCAGCTGTCCACGCCAGTGCATTTGCTGCGTCTATCCAACACACCAACCTGCCTGTTAATGTTTCTAAGTGAGTTCTTTTTAACATGGGCCCCCTTTTAGCAACTTCCCTTGAAGGATTTTTTTGACCTTTTAATTTTTCTTTTGGTGTTAAAATTGGGGGATGGAAGCACTATATGCATCAGGCCATGCCCCACTTGGCCCAGTACCTGCAAACAGATAGCCGTGAAGCAACACCCTTGCCTGCTCATGATGTCAGCTGCATTGTGGATGCTGCTGTCACCTCTGTCTCCGGCAGCATCTGGGGCCATTGCAGGAGTCGTCTATGAATCCTTCCTTTGGCTTCCATTGCAAACCGAGGCACAGCTCTAATGACTGTGTGTAACCTATGCCCCGAGCCCAGATGTCTGCTGTTACATGTTAGAGTGAGAAAGGTTTATCACTCGGTTGGCATTGACCATGTTTCGCAGTTGAGGCCACATGAGTGACCATTTCCCTACTGTGGGACCAGGTTTTCTGTAACAGCTGTTGGCCTAGGACATTTTGTTTCACTTCCATCCACTTCTTTTTCTTTATCTCAAACATAGGGAAAATCATAGTACCTGTCAAGTAAGGGTGTCAGAAGACTGGGTGACATAAGTAAACCACTTCGGTAAAAGCCTGGCATGAAGTTGGCACTCAGGGGCCTGAGGCATTGTTGTTGTTCTTCAGGGATACTCTAAGGACTAAGAATTGTTTTCTCAGTGACAAGTTCTCAGAGAACCAATTTAGATACTGGGAGATTGGTTAATTGCACTTTTTATTAGCCCCGCTCTCTCAAGGAAGTGACTTTTCTTTTGTCCTTCTTGGAATTTGGGATATATCCATTAGCATGTGTTCATAGAACACCTCACTACTCAACAGTGGCTAAAAACATGAGGAAATTCATTATTTACTTGCCCAGAAGTCTGAAGATAGGCAGTGCCAGGATTGGTTTGGCATCTTAATAATGTCTGAGTGTAGGGTTAGGGAAGCTCTTTGATTCCTTCAGCTTTTCCCTCTTGGCCACAAGATGGCTGCTGAGGCACCAGGCATCACCTTCCTACATGATTGCATTTAAAGGCACAAAGTAAGAAAAAGGACAGAGCAGTGTGAGAGAGAAACAGATCTCTTAGTGTCCGCTTATCAAGAAGAAAAAAAGTCATTTTCCCCTTATATCTTTTCAGTCATCTTCCCCTTATATCTTTTGGCCAGAACAAAATTAGATCACCATCCCTAACTGCAGAGAAAGCTGGGAAGAGGGAGCATCTCATTTTTTCAGCTTGGGGAGTAGGAGGTGGGAGAAGAGGGAGGGAGAAGAGAAAGAACGAGTTGGGATTGGCTGTTGGGTTGCCATCCGGTAGCGTGTGCCATATGGGTAACACTTCATACTTGACCAGTGGAGGTTAACCTAAAGTCTACGTTGAGCCTACACAGGAGATAGATATACAATTATTCAGAAAGACAGTGCATTTTTGGATTCTCATATCATTGCTAAAGCTGAAATTTCTTGGTATCAAGACAGTGTGGGTAACTCCAACGCACTTTGTTGACTTTGTTCATCATCAGGCTTTATCCCATCTTAAGCTCTCTATATATCACTCAGGAAATATTTTGTAGATGGCTCAGCTTCCTGCTCAGCGCCATAGTTCTGGATGTTTCCCACCCCACACATGGTGTTGTGTATGACCACCACCCCCGCTTCCAAATGGTCTTTGGTTCTGTATTTGCCCATTGCGAAAGAAACATCCTGACAGCTATGATGTATTTATAACGTTGTATGGCTGGTTTTACAGTCACTTTGTTACATCAATACTAATGTTTCTCGTTAAGCCGAAAAATCCATCACACCTTGAGTTACAGTGGAAAGCTTCACCTGAATTGTGTGCATTTTGGGTTTTTCAGGGGAGGGGCAGGATGGAGGCATGTGACTGCTTAAGAAACTTTTCACAGTGTTACTCTCGTTTCCAAATGGTATGAGTTATTTGAGTTGCTGGAGCAGAGCACTTTCTGCAGGATAGCTGATGTCTCTGAAGACACAGTTTACATTCAATGTGTCCCAAAGAGAGTAGCAAGTACATTTTTCTAACAGTGAAAAAAGAAATTATTTTGCAACTAGCTTCTTAAAGAGTGCACTTGGTTCTAATCTACAGGCATAAAGCTTTCAAGTTACTCAATTATATAAATCTACAATTCTAATCAAAACCGTGTTTATAAAAAATAATTTTTACTTAAATTTGATGAAAAGATTCAAAGTGGGAATGGAATTTTTAAAAAAGTCATTACCAAAAAACACTTTTTTTCTTTCTTTCTTTTTTTTTTTTTTTTTTGAGACACAGTCTCGCTCTGTCACCCAAGCTGGAGTGCAGTGGCGCAATTTCGGCTCACTGCAACCTCCGCCTCCCGGGTTCAAGCGATTCTCCTGCCTCAGCCTCCTGAGTAGCTGGGATTACAGGTGTGCGCCACGATGCCCAGCTAATTTTTTGTACTTTTGGTAGAGATAGGGTTTCACCATTCTGACCAGGCTGATCTCGAACTCCTGACCTCAGGTGATCTGCCCACCTCAGCCTCCCAAAGTGCTAGGATTACAGGCGTGAGCCACCGTGCCCAACGCAAAAAACACTTTCAATTTTAGCGTTTATTAATTTCCGTTGAGAAGAAAATACAATTTTTAATGAATATGAAGAATTTTGAACTGGAAACCAAATATCCATCTGCTTAAGATCTGATTGTCATGAATATGGAAATTCTGTGACCCCTCTAAAACTGCAGAGTCCAAGATATGGCAGCCACTAGGCATGTGTGGCTATTTAAATTAATTAAACTTACATAAAATTAAAAATTCAGTTCCTCAGTGACACTAGCCATATTTCAAGTGCTCAGGAGCCTCATGTGGCTGTTGGCTATCCTACTGGGTGTTGTAGGCGTAGAACACTTCCGTTGTCACAGAAAGTTCTGTTGGGCAGTGATGCTCTAGATGAGTGGTTCTCAACCAAGAATGACTTTCCCAAGCCCCCAGCAGGGAACATTTGGCAATGTCTGGAGACGTTTCTGGAGGTCATGAATGCGGTGGGGGTGTGTGCTACTAGCATCTAGGAATGCTGTTCAACATCCTGCAATGCACAGGGTAGCTTACACAATGAATAATTAATTTTCTGGCTCAAAATATTCCTAGTACTGAGGTTGAAAAATCCTGCTGTCTGGTGGGGTGGACTTCTGTGGCCCCCAGCTCCTCAGTTCAAGTTTTAAAGCAATTCTCTTTGTACAGATGTCAGACAACATGTGTTTTGGACATAATATTGGTGCTAAGTAGGATTAAACCTGTGATTATGTTCAGAAAACACTTGTTCTGAGTTCCATGGCCCCCAGTTAGAGGCAAGGGAGGATCCACTGGGCTGCATGGAGAGTCTGGTTGACACTGATGCTGCTGAGGCTGAAGAAATAGGGCAGCCATGGTGTTGTTTCCTTTTATTCTTCTGTCTTCTCCCCTCCTCACTTTCCTTCTCCCTTCCAACTGAGTGGAGCCAGCCATCTAAGTCATGATGTCTTGGGGTGGAGTGGATTGGCTTGTCCTCCAGGCCAGCTTCATTATTCAGGGCATTTGTGTGAGCAACAGGGGCTGGTACTGACATTCCTGCTTAGCAGCAGTCGGATGCCAATCTGATGTCCAAGGATCAGGTGTCTCAGCCAGAGGGCTGGGTTCAGATCCGGACTCTACTGCTTAGCTGTTGTGTGGCCAAGAGCAGATTATTTAACCTCTCTGAGCCTCAGTCTCCTCATTTTCGAAATGGAAATAATAACAGCCTGCATTTTACAAGGCGATTGTAAAGATTAGGTGAGGAAATGCATGTAAAGTGACTAGTATAACTGCCGGCATGTTTAAGAATAAATGGTAGCTTCTATTATTGTTGTTTTTGTTATTGTTTATGTTACTATGGTTACTAGTCCCAAGAAAGGCTGACTGAATTGATCTGGGGTTCATTCCCGCCCAGGAAGAGGAAGTCAAGGCCCTGGTTTGTTGGGTTGGCTGGGCTGGAGCCAGGGCTAAATGCCAGGCAGGCGGCAGGACCCTGCCCACTCCATCCCAGCTTAAATGTTACTTACTATATTGTTCCTAGCTTGCCTATGGCCTCTGGCTTCCACATGACTCTAAACTCCATTCAGTTATTTTCTTTCCTCCAGTGCTAAGTTAGGATGTTCACTTTGGTTCCTCCTGGGTTTCCACCATCTGCAGAAATTCTACACAAAAGGATTCAGAAAGTGCTGGGGCTGGGAAGTTTGTGTTGGCCTCGTTTCAATGACCAATGCAGCTCTTTCTCCTTCCTACCCTTCCCACTGGCTTTTTTGTGATCAGGGACCAGAAGACTAAGGACTCCACACCAGGCCTGAGATCTGTTGTGTGAACCAGCTGGCCGTTCTCCTAAACTCATAGGTGGGTCCATCCCTGACTGAACCATAACTATGAGGAGCCTGGAGAGGAACTTCTTAAGTTTGTATTCGACTTCGTGCTGGATTTTTTTTTTTTTTTTTTTTTTTTGAGATGAAGTCTCGCTCTGTTGCCCAAGCTGGAGTGCAGTGGCGCAATCTCGGCTCACTGCAAGCTCTGCCTGCCAGGTTCAAGCAATTCTCCTGCCTCAGCCACCCGAGTAGCTGGGATTACAGGTGTGCGCCACTACGCCTGGCGAATTTTTGTATTTTTAGTAGAGACAGGGTTTCACCATGTTGGTCAGGCTGGTCTTGAACTCCTGACCTCGTGATCCACCCGCCTCGGCCTCCCAAAGTGCTGGGATTACAGGCGTGAGCCACCACGCCTGGCCATGCTGGATTTTTTTTAGACCTCCAGTTTAGTTTGCTTTGAGATCATCTTGAGTTCTTTCTGACTGTGGGTCCTGACTTCTTTTTCCAACTCCATTATTAGCAGGAAGACAGCATGGCTGATGAACTGGTTAATTACATAGGAAACACAAGATCCTACAGATTTTGAATATTAGTTATGAGAGTTAATTGATTTGTGTGTGCTTAGTTGGTTTGCTTTCCCATAAAGGCTAACATATATTGTAGAGTAGGAAAGCTACATATAGAACACTATCTATTTTGGGCTCTTGTGTGGCACCTTATGGTTGCAAATGACCCAAAGCCAACTCCAGCTGGCTAAGCAAATAAGGGAATTTAATTGGCTTGTGTAATTGACAAGTCCAAGAGGAGGCCTGTTGTCTGTGAGCATTGTTAGGAATCTGTCTTGCTATTGTGCTCACCTTCTTGCCGCTGTGTCCTGGCCTCTGTTCAGCCAGCTTTCTTTTTGTGGAGGCAAGCCCGATTCATGCTTTTAAAAGTTTAGCAAGCCAGCAGAAGGACAGCCTCTCTCTCTCCCAATAGTTCCTATGGAATGCTAGTAGTTGAGTATCATTCTTGGGACATGTCCATCCATCAGCCAATCAGTGTGGGTGGCAGAGCAGAACTCACTGATTGGTCAGACTTGGGTTATGGCTCCACCCTCTGGAGCCGAGAGATGCATCAGCCTCCTGTGAACCATTAGGACTGAGAGTGGGGAATGGGCGTTTCCCCCAAAGAAAAATCAGGCTAGTGTCATCAGAGAAAGGGGAGCATGGATGTTGGGCAGACAAAAACAACAGATCTCCACTACCATATTTCCCTTTTCATTGTGCTGGTGACTTGGAGAAAATCTCCTGCCTGGTGTGTCTTGATTTCTCCACCAAAGTCGCTTGCAGGCCCTCGGCCTGATTTTATTTACAGTAGCAGCACACCTCTCTCTTCCTCCCTGCAGTCATGATACCCCGGTCTTTCCCCCAGAGGTTGGAATAAATGGCCTTCTCTGAGCCACAATCAATGGCATTCCATAAGGTGTGACAGAGGAGGCCATCTGGCACTTGTCCCATTGTCGTTTCTCCCTGCCCAGCAAAGAGGCGCATTCCAGGCAGAAGGTCGCAGCTCAGCCAGGCGCTGCTGTCTCTCAGAAGCATCACCGTCAGACTGGGGTCTGCAGCACAGAAACGCCACCAGAGTCAAACACCTGGCAGGATTCCCCCCTTTTCCTTTTTGAAATTTTCCAACAGAACCAGGCTGTAGAATAATACATAATGAAAATGATTCTTGAATAAAATTATAAGTTTGAATGTTCTGCACAATACTTTCCCCAATATTGGATGGATTTTTTTTTTAAAGATGCTAGCACTGAGATCACTGGCCCATTTCAATTTTTATTGAAACAAATAAACCCAATAAAAACACTTATGCTGAGAGCTGTAGCGCCACAGTAAAAGAATCACCCTGTATTGAATGTATTGATTTATTTATTTACTCCAACTGGAAAATCGAGTATTGTGTTAATGTATTTTATAAGAATCACATTGCTCGATGAAATGGCTAATTTATTTTAGCATATACATAAATAGCTAGCAATTTTCTCTGAGACAGGCTAATGAAAATGATGCCATGAAATTGTCTATACGATGAGGAGTGACGGAGACGAGTTATTATTGGGTGAGTGCTAAGACCCGCTGAACTGGCCATCATATCTTTGAACTTTTGAACTGCTACTTGTTTCATGTGATTTATTGATTTTGCTATCTCTCTGTTTAGCTCAACTTTAGTTTTTGCCCAGCAGTGCAGATAAGTGGCATAGGAGATTTAATTTCATGGGTATTTGGGGTTAAAACCTATCTTTAAAAAGAATGCTAAACATGTTTTAATAAAACATGAGTTGCAGGGGTTTTAGGTTTCTGTACGATATGAATCTGATAAGAACCAAGGCAGTTTAGAGGCCAGCCCAGAGGTTCCAGGCTAGGGAGGAACTCTTTCTGAGCTTTGGAAGTTTCACCAGGGCCACATGCATTTTATTTGCTAGATCAGCCTGGCTTCATTCTTAATTACATGTATCATTTATACCCCTGCCTGTGCCCTTTTGCTCATGGCACATGTTTTGCCTCGGTGCCTGGTACACAGATCGCTTCTGGGGTTCTCGCAGGCAGCATCACTGTCCCTGTCCTCCCGTCCTTGCACACCGAGGGCTGGCGGCTACCGAAGCACCCTCATTTTGGCTGATCTCACAGGGAAACTGCTTTCAAGAGCAGCCACGGCTCTCACCTAGGGAATAAAGATATGGAAGCCTGCTCAGCGTCGGGGCCAGGGCTGGCTCGCTGCTGCTCGGCTGTCTCCAGATCAGTTCTCTGTGGTCCCCATCAGCATTGTTACCCTCCTTATCAGCCAGCCCTGACCTTTGAGTGGGATGTTTCACTCACTGCTTGGTGGTGGGGGGTGGTTTTCATACTAAGTGATCGTGGCAAGAAAGCAGCCTTACTTTTTGTTGTTGTCTTTGGACCTGCAGAACTTTTCTTAAAAATGTAACATTTTGGGAACTCATGCTTGATAGTATTTTTTATTTTATTATCTAATTTCTAAAGGATGATTTGACAACAGTATTTTATGCTTTTTTTCTCTTTGTGGGTGAGGGGGTGGTGGTGGTTGGAGGAGGTGGGAAAGAGCTTTATCATGTAAAAGTAACCATCCTGGAAATTTCAGGTAATAAATTTTCAGGCGCATGAATGGTTAAGACTCTTCACTCAGTGACACAGTATGTGAATGAGGAATTTTTATGAAGGTAACAGTCTCGTTCTTTAAAAATCTGATTTATTTAGCAGGTACTTCTAAATGACCAAGTAATTTTAACCTTCAGAGAAAGATGGGGAGGGGGTGGGTGGGTAGAGAAGGCTTGTATCTCTGCAAGGGATTGAAAATTCACATCCCTTTGAATGATTAAACTGGCACGGTCTTTATTTGGATGTTAAAAGCCTTTTCTTACATTGCAAACATTCTCAGCAAATTTACAGTCAGATATTTGGAAACAGCTAACACTTGAAAAAAAAAAGGGGGAGGAGGGCCTGTTTGAACTAGGAAACAAAATTAGTGGGAATGGCTGAAAAGACAGGACTGACCCCAACACCATTAGCTGGGGGAAAAAAATTCCATTTCATTGCAACTATGTTATTGTTTACTTTACCATACACATCCTAATATGGTTACCTCCCCGTCAGAGGAGGCCAAGCCACGGGTTGAGAGGCCCCCTCCGGGAGAAAGCTCCTAACTGCTTCTCAGACAATAAGAAACAAACGGTGCAACTCCACAAAAGGCTTCCCGGAAAATAAGTGTCAAATAAATCCTACAGAACTCTCGCTTCTGCCACTGAGCTCTGTATATGCAAACCTGTTTTTATGCCATCGCTTCCCCAGGCTGAGCTGCGTTTGTTTGGAAATGTAAGCCACTGCCTTTTCTTTTTTTCTTTTTTCCCTTTTTTTTTTTTTCCCCTCACTTCATCTGAGGGCTCTGGATTAATTCCTTGAGACATATCTTTGCATACATATCTCATGAGTTATGTTTCCTGGAGCCTTTTACTAGGAACATTAAGGTAAGAATGTTGATTTAGCCTGGGACCTTTGTCACTCAAACTAATGCTCATCAGTGATATAGACATTGTAAAGAAATATTGCGGAGGTCTTTTGTGGTCCCCCTCCCAAACAGAGAGGTGCAGTGCTTTTAATTGTCATGCATGGATTCAGAAAAAAAAAAATGCCACCAGTTGTGGATGAGATGTAGCAGAGGTGTGTACTCACTGGTGTGGTGTAAACACTGCTGAAAACACCCCCGATCTGTGGCAGCCACAACAATTTCATTAGAAGCCTTTTCCTGCTGTTTCTTCCAATTCTTCTCTAGTTGGGCGTATTTCTTTTTCTTTTTCTTCTTCTTCTTTTTTTTTTTTTTTCTTTTTTCCCTTTTTCAACTCTCCTGATCTTTTCCAAATCCTCATGGTCTTGAGGCTTGCCTGTTATTATCTGCAACTCCAGAACAAAGGTAGGTTGCTCAACTCTGTGCTTCGGGGGGAGGGCCAAGTTATTTTGGGAGGGATGTCTTCCTAATGCATGAGTGGCTGACCTAAAAGAGGGGGGAGAGATCATGCTTGGAGCCGAGGGATGAGAGCGCACGCACTGTGGCAGCTTTTATGTAGTGGAGTTTATTTTTATGCAACTTAAAGTAGCGGCAGCGTCTTTAGTAGAATGGACTCGTTAGGTTTGGATAATCCACCCTGGTGTAACACTGATGTGTACATTTTATTACCAAACTGGGGTTTCAGACATTTGGGGATGCTCGAATTTATGGCAGCAGCTAAGATTCCCTGATGAGGGACTGTATTGAGTTTATCGAAATTTAAATAACAGATTTAGGACTTTTTTCTTTTCTTTTAAATTTTAATGTGAAGGTGTGTTTGGGTGACTGGCATATGTACTTTTTCTTTTCCCCTTTGGTCTAATTGCTTTAATTCCTTGGACACCTTCACTTATTTCTCAATTATTTTTCTTCTCTAATTTTGTGTAATCTGGTGCTCTGCTGGAGCCAAGGTGGAGGTTTACTGTTTTTAACTAATTGTGCCTTGCTGGGTGGCAATACAATAGAAAGAGTAAAGACCACAAGAAATTCATCTCCACCTGAAAGGGGGACTGGAATAGAGTGGTGCAGCTTCATAATTGAAAACAAGAGCAAATTAAGCCTTGGTGAGGGACATTACAGGCTATTAATCATAATAAATATGTTTGGCAACGATGTATTTTCTTTCTATAGTTTTCAGTTAAAAAAAAATCAAAGTTGGTGATTAGAAGAGGGAATAGTTCTTTGGCTTATAGATGCTGGGACGTACTTGTTCATTAGTTCAAACCACATTAAAAGTGAGCAGTTTGTTCCAGAATCAAGTATGTCATTCCCAAGCAGATTTGAATACATCCCTATCCAAATGCAATCTCGGGTTCATGCCACAGTGCTTGGCTTTTTCTGAACATCTCAGCTTCAGCACGGAACTCGAGTGCTAAGAATTTTATTTTACGTTATGACTATGCTCGCACATTCCTTTTGGTTTCTTGGCTGCGGATCATCTCTGTGCATGCACTGTAGCCCTGTCAAGGTGAAGCTCTTTGAAAAATAGAAATTCAGTGTATTTAACCAAAATGAGCTTGAGCAGCCCCAAAGTTTGTATCTTAGAAAACTGCTAATTATGCTTGTCGAAAAACACATCTGAGTGGAAGGTTCTGAGTCCAAACAGGATCGAGTACTGCTTTAGAAATATAACTGTAGTCTGTGCTTTTAGAGAGGTTTATTTTTACTTTGGGGCCATGGAGGGGGTGATTGGAATTAGTAGCCTTTAATTAGACGGGGAGATATTCAAATTTTACAGGGATTTATGTTAGAACATGGAATGGCGGGTGGCTCTTTTCCTCATTATGAATCCTCCCTGCACATAATGAGGTTCATCATTAGTTGATGGAGTGAATTTGCCCTAGCTCTACCTTGAAAGGCACATAATTTACATACTACTTCAGAGCCTAAGCTTTAATGGATTCCTCGATGAATAAAATGAAAAGCTACTTTCTTTAAATTTTTGAACACTGTTTAGATAATACGATTTTAATAAGACATTCAATTTGCTTGTTAAGTATATTTGAAAGTGCTTTTTTTTTTTTTTTCCTTTTTGGGCAAAATATATTTTGGCTTGCCATGCTGTGTATCACAGCGATGTACCCTCACAGTTGTCTCAGAAGACATATGGGGTACGTTGTTAAGAAATGGGAGAATCTTAGGCGGAAAGCTTTTTCACATGTGAGCCTCCAGATTATTGACAAATCTTTTTGTATAGAAACTCTTCTGACATTAAATGGTTAGAATAAAAAGGTTTGGAAACAAGCTTATTATTCGTGTCTGGTTTCACATATATGAAATTTGTGTGCATGCTGATTCCAGCCAAAATTGACAAAATAGCTAGTTGTACCTACCTCCTGATGTATTTTAATGATGGAAGAGCAAACTTCCCTAGTGCAGCTGTGTGTTTCAAACTGCTGTGTAGCTATGATTCGATGAGGAGAAATTGAGTTGGAGGCTGTCTAATATGTTATCAGGGCATCAGCTTAGGAGCGTTCTGGTCTGCGCCATAGGTGCAGCAAGTTTTCTGTCACTCTTCCCTCTTTGGGCTGGAATGGGGAAAAAAATCAGCTTTGACTCAGCACGATTTGAACACGAATGTCTTTTAAATGAGTATGGGGGGTTAGTAATAGCATGTTACTGAACATGTCCTTTGCTTGTTCGAGACGGGTCACCCCTGCATTGTTATCATTGCTGCAAGTAGAAGCAGGTTTCTGGTGGTTTGTCACTTTCAAGAGCAGGGAAGGTGTCTAAATATAAGCGAAGCCTTGTTTTGATAGAATGTTTTATTACCTGAAAATGATCAGCATATATTAACATTAATAGAATAGTCCATGTCATTCTTTTTTTAGGCAATTTACCTCTGCTACAGACCTGTCTGCTTAAAAAAAAATCTTCCTCTCTTCTAAAACATATATTTGTTTAGAGAGTTTTCACTGAAGTGTACATGACAATTACAGCTGTTCATTAACAAAATTGGGTATTTGTTTTAAACTTTAACCAATCACTTTGATATGCTAATTATGGTGTAATTTAATTTGAGCCCTGTAATGATGATGCCGTTATTATGGACATAAATGATGCAGTTAAGCTGAGAGTAATCTCATTTGCATACTGTACATGCCAGTAAATTAAGCCCTTTCTTCGACTGCTTCAGCTTTAATTTTCCACTTCTTTTCACACAGCTCCTTTTCAGCCCCTCTCTTATAAGCCCACTTTGTAATAGTCCTGATGACTGTTTGATGTGAAGAGTTTCGGCACCACAATAATGCACGACAGAAGATGTAACATTTAAAGGATTCATTATCTTGCTGAGTGTTCCTTTAAGAAAGAAGGATTAGAGGGTGGAGGGGAGGCCGGAGTGTCCTTTCCATGGGATATGACAGGGCCCCCTGTTAAAGTAATTTGAGATGCCAAATGCTCTCCACTCACCCCCAAGTCAGACTTGGGACCTATTATTTAAAATGATGGCTTTTTCTCCACCGTTCTGTAGTTTATGGTCACAAATTGTGTTGCTTTCAGCAGCAGTGAATTTCCTGTGCTCCCTTATGGTAATCGGAGGTCAAATTTTTTGTTTGTTTGTTTGTGTTTTTTGTTTTTCTGAGATGGAATCTCGCACTGTTGCCCAGGCTAGAGTGCAATGGTGGGATCTCGACTCACTGCAAGCTCCGCCTCCCGGGTTCAAGCTAGTCTCCTGCCTCAGCCTCCCGAGTAGCTGGGATTACAGGCACCCGCCACTACGCCTGGCTAATTTTTTGTATTTTTAGTAGAGATGGGGTTTCACTGTGTTGGCCAGGCTGGTCTTGAACTCCTGATCTCGTGATCCGCCCGCCTAAGCCTCCCAAAGTGCTGGGATTACAGGCATGAGCCACCACACCCAGCGAAGGTAAAAGTTTAATTTAGCTTGACTGGTAAGATTCTTCAAATCTGGGCCTTCATAGGTGAGATTATAATTTGAAACAATTCTGGCCAGGCGAGGTGGCTCACGCCTGTAATCCCAGTACTTTGGGAGGCCAGGGCGGGCAGATCACGAGGTCAGGAGATCGAGACCATCCTGTCTAACACAGTGAAACCCTGTCTCTACTAAAAATACAAAAAAACAAAATTAGCTGAGCATGGTGGCATGCGCCTATAATCCCAGCTACTCAGGACCTGAGGCAGGGGAATGGCGTGAACCCCGGAGGTGGAGGTTGCAGTGAGTCGAGATCACGCCACTACACTCCAGCCTGGGTGACAGAGCAAGACTCCGTCTAAAAAAAAAAAACAAACAAAAAAACACAATTCTGAGATATGACTGAATGACATTTTCAAAAGGAACTTCTTTTTTCCCCCGTTCTGCCTGGATTATCCAAAAACCATCCGTTTCATCCACTTCTGTAAGAATGGAAACTCTCTGCACATAGATGCTCTTCCGTTTGTAGGCCCATCGCTGCTACCCTGCTTGAGCTAGGACAGCAGCCTTTGGCCAGTACACTGCCCTTCCATTCAAACCAAAGAATGCAAAGAGCATCGCTAAACTCTTCTACATCGTGAACGGATTCTGCCCATGGCTCTCGCTGAAGCCAGTGGGAGTTGAGGGGGTGTAACTGAGGATTGAATTTAGCACTGTGTTTTTAAAAGGGTCATAGGCCTAAAAATAGTTCAAGCTGTTTGACTCTGCTGCAGGCTACTTCCTTAGCAAATGGAAAAAAGTATTAAAATAAAATAGAAATCGGCTGCGTCCATTCTCATTTCTTGGGACTGTGAAAGTCTTGTACTTCCTTTCGAAGCCCCCCAGTTCTCCATCCCTTGACCCAAAGTTCTTCCTGTTGATTGCCAACCCTGCGCCCAGCAGTTCTCTGATAGGAGGCTGCCTTTTCTAATATTTCCACGGGCAGAAATTTCCTGGTATTGCCATGGCAAATTGTACATAGGGCTCACTCAGCCTGGTAGCAGTCGCAACTGGAATACGGAATTTCGTCCAACTTTGGAAATCTCAGGGGAGATGAATGTCTCCTAGTTGTGTTTGAGTTAAGCAAAGGCTGTCACACTTGACACAATGTCAGACTGTTTTAAAGCAAAGTGTAACACTTAAAAAGCGTTATTTTTTTTTCTGCTTTTACATACTTTCAAAAATACCATGGGCTTCAAAGTGTGTGTAAAAAACCTTGTAGAAATACTTGTACTATGGCTATAATTCCATATCCAATATTATACTTTTGTGAAATATGGAGCTTTTTGGTTTTCTTTTTGTTTGTTTGTTTTTGTTTTCGAGAAGGAGTCTTGCTCTGTTGCCCAGGCTGGAATGCAGTGGCATGATGTCGGCTCACTGCAACCTCCACCTCCCAGGTTCAAGGAATTTTCCTGCCTCAGCCTCCTGAGTAGCTGGGAATACGGGCGCACGCCACCACACCCAGCCAAATTTTTGTATTTTTAGTAGAGAAGGGGTTTCACCATCTTGGTCAGGCTGGTTCTCGATCTCCTGACCTTGTGATCCGCCCACCTTGGCCTCCCAAAGTGCTGGGATTACAGGCATGAGCCACCGTGCCTGGCTAGCTTTTTGGTTTTCAATATAATTGAGGGACACAGGGGAGAGGAGAAATGATTTTATATAATAGTGTGGAAATTTTGAATTTTTATCCCATCGTGTAGACTGGATTTTCTCAGTTCAGACCAAGCTCGTATGCAATCACATATTCCCACTGTGAAATTTCCTACTTCTAAGGAGGTGGGAAAACAGAGAGCATAAACTCTCTGAAGGCAAGGAATGTTTATCTGAATTCCCAGCACTTACAGTAATGCCTTGCACATAAGTAAGTATTGAAGAAATCTGTCCTGATTGAAATGGACTTGCTTATTCCTGAAGACTTTTGAGGAAATAAGAAAGAAATCAAATGAGAAAATACAGAAGAAAATGCTCTCTAAAGTGTAAAGCTATTAAATATGCACAATGATGTTGAGATTGTAAACCTCTTCAACCTCCTCTTCCCTGGTCCCTCCCTTGCGTGGGGAAGCCACTCGTAAGTGCTTGCAGGTGGACAGGAGCAATCCCAGATGGTAAGCCACCTCAGCCCCGATTATTTATGAATGCCTGTAACGGTAATAGTCACTCTTAGTTACTGAGCTACAGCTATAGTCTAGAACTGTTCTGAACGCTTGTCATACTTAATGCCATAGAATCTTACCAATAGCTTTTCAGGATAGGTGCTGTTATTCTAATCTTTTCCATGTGGCAACTGTGATGCAGACATTGTCCCAGGTCACACAGCTGTTAGGTCTGGAACCAAGACAAGTATTGCTTCAGGAAAACCCCAGAGTCCTCACTCCTGGCCATTGCCCTTGAGTCTTGCCTTTCCTTGTAGACACACACACACACACACCCACACCCCTTTAGAGGCATGCTTATACTTTGTACATTCATTTACTGAACGGCAGTAGTGTTCCAGGTAGCAGCCTAGGCACATTACGTATTCTGTTTTCATAGAGGCCTGGCAAGGTAACTGTAATTTGTCCCTACTTACTAATGAGGGAGCAGACATTCCCTCGGATTGAATAGCTTGCTTATGGAGGTAGAAAGTGACCAAGTTGAGCTTTGAAGCCCTGCTTCTCTGCCTGCAAATCCCTTGTTCACTGAATCACCACTGCAGGGTCCCCGCTAATCTATATGTAGCCTGAGAGTGTTTTGTGCTCTTAAATTAGTTAACTTACTGTTTAATTGATTTATTAATTTCATATATTTTGAGTGCCTATGGGATGTAAAGCCTTTCATAGTTACCTTATATTTTGGAGAGTTGGACTAAATGTGAGCCTTAAGTAACTGAGAATCTCCTAATTTCTCAGTCTTTTAGTATACCGTCAATTCCTGGCAGGGAGCCACCTTCTCTTCCTTCTCCCCTTCCCCCTCCAGACACACAAATGAGACTGTTGTTAAATTATCCTTTTTCCTGGGGGAGGAGAATGCTGTGTTGTCTCCTTCCCTTTGATTGAAGCCTTCCTTACTGTTATCTTGACAGGTGACAGAATGAATATCAGCTGTGGAACTTATAGACATGTGGGTCCGTATGTGTTTACACGTATCCCCATATACATGTATGGATTCCTTGCTTGCACTTTCATTTATACACACTGCAGGCCACATGTAGAGAAAGCAGTAGGAACATTTCAAGGAAACTCTGTGCTTCCTGATACTCCTTTCCTAGCACCGTTCCTTGGCTCCATAGCTCTGCAATCCCAATTCAAGCATGGGAAGTGATGACAGTATGTAAAGCGTCAGTTTCCCTTACCACACAGAAACTCTTCCAGGCCAGGATCTTGAAATGCTTCTAGTCCTGCACTGTCTGCTACAGTAGCTACCAGCCAGATGTGGCTCTTGAGCCCTGGAAGTGTGGCTAGCCCCAGTCAAGCAAGATAGGCCATATGTATAAAATATATGCTGGCATCCAAAGACTAAGTAGAAAAAAAGAAGAAAGAAGGTTAAGTATCTCATTCATCCTTTATATTAGTTGCATGTTGAAATTAAAATATTTTGGATATATTAAGTAAAATCCAATTTTTTTTTTTTTTTTTTTTTTTTTTTTGAGTTGGAGTCTCGCTCTGTTGCCCAGGCTGGAGTGCAGTGGCACAATCTCAGTTCATTGCAACCTCTGCCTCCTGGGATCAAGTGATTCTCCTGTCTCAGCCTCCTGAGTAGCTGGGATTACAGGCATGCACCACCACGCCCGGCTAATTTTTGTATTTTTAGTAGAGACGGGGTTTCACCATGTTGGTCAGGCTGCCCTCGAACTCCTGACCTCGTGATTTGCCCGCCTCGGCCTCCCAAAGTGCTGGGATTACAGACGTGAGCCACGGCACCTGGCCCAATTGTACTTTTAAAACCAATTTCACTAGTTCTTTTATATTTTTCTTTCTTTTTTTTTTTTTTCCTTAGGATCTCGCTGCGTCACTCAGGCTGGAGTGCAGTGGCAGGATTATGGCTCATTGCAGCCTCAGCCACCTGGGCTCAAACTATCCTCCCACCTCAGCCTCCTGAGTAGCTGGGACTGTGGAAAGCACCATCACACCCAGCTAATGATTTTGATTGTCTGTTGTAGAGATAAGGTCTCCCGATGTTGCCCAGGCTGTTCTCCAACTTCTGAGCTCAAGCCATCCTCCTGCCTTGGCCTCCCAAAGTCTTGGGATTACAGGCGTGAGCCACTACACCCAGCCGTTTTTGCTTGTTTATATGTGGCCACTAGAAATTTTAAAATTACACATGTGGCTTGCCTCTGTGGCTCTCATTATATGTCTGTGGGACAATGAAGCTCTAGAATCTACATGATATCTTCGTAGACAGGATGACTGGTAGATCGTGGGGGCTGGAGGGTGGTAGCTCAAAGATTTATCCCAAAAGTCAATCAAGAGCTGCAATGAAAACATGCTGCAGGGAACTTGGCCCATAGCAGAGGCTCAGGAAATAACTTGGGCATGAAGCCACACATAGCAAATATTTCTACATGGGAGACACAAAGGAGGTAATCCCTTCCATTGTTTCAACATCCTGCCCTTCCTAATCAAATTGAGAATATAGCACCTACTGCACTATTTTAGAGAACTTAGATTTGCACAATGTTTCTATTCTATACCCAGCTTGTGACCTTGATGCCAGTAAATATTGGCTCATCTGCTTTGATGATTCCATGAGCATAGGTCAGCAGAGAGGAGAGAATGGGATTCCTTGAATGTTCCTAGGTGATTCTCTTATCCTGGGCTTTGATTATTTGCAAGCATTGTTACACGGGGTCCTGGAGCCACAGGCTCTTACTGGGGCATTTGCCTTAGGTAAATAGATGCATTTGTCTCCTTGATACTCTCCTATGTTCTTTACCTAGTACAGAATTTACCTTAAAGTGTTGTGTAAGTATAGTTTCTTAAAGAGAGAAACATTAGCCTGGTGCAGTGGCCCACACCTGTAATCCCAGCACTTTGGGAGGCTGAGGCGGGTGGATCATGAGGTCAGGAGATAGAGACCATCCTGGCTAACACGGTGAAACCCCATCTCTACTAAAAATGCAAAAAATTAGCTGGGCGTGGTGCCACGCACCTTTAGTCCCAACTGCTTAGGAGGCTGAGGCAGGAGAATCGCTTGAACCTGGGAGGCGGAGGTTGTAGTGAGCTGAGATTGCACCACTGCACTCCAGCCTGGGCAACAGAGTGAGACTCCATCTCGAGAAAAAAAAAAAAGAGAGAAACATTCTTTGAATGTACATCACTTAACGAATACTGATTTTATCCCTGCCTTATTAGGCATGGCGGGCTCCGTGCCTTCAGGAAGCTTGTTGACTACATAAAGGCAGGTAAGAAATGTCATAGCTTCAACCGGAGATGTCAAGATTCAATGGTTGCCAAATCAGAGCAATGTTGTTTGGCTTATAAAAAGAGTCTTTAATTTTTTTCTAGAGGTTTCGTAATTGGTGTTCATTAAAGATCCACATCTTTCCTACATTCTATTTACTGTATAGATGATCTAGGGAAAGCATAATTTTAATTGTAAATTTTCAGTAACCCCAACCCCTACAGAAAAGTGAGTTACACACCAAAAAGTTTTTCCCTAAACATCCATGCCAGTCCTTAAAATCCAAGGGAACTTAGATCTGCAGTCACTTTGCTAAGATTTTTTCTTTCCCCATCAGAATAAATGTAAGCCTTCACTGGAATGAGCACATGGAAATTATAGCTGTCACATCGTCCATTAAAAGCAGACATTCAAGTGGGATATTATCTCACTTTACTTTTTGGTCCTTCAGAAGTCAAGGGACAGGGTATTAGATGTGAGATGACCATAGGAAGACTGGGTCCTGGCAAAGATCAGTACCCAGCATGAAATGCGCCCACTTACTTGTTAAGTGCTTAAAATTTTCACCCCTCCTCCTGCCCTGTTCTGCCCTGAAGCTGCAGATTCATTAGTATCAATTGGTTTTCAGGGTGTTTCTATCTCTGGGCCACTGGCTCCTGGATATGATTACTGCCTGATATTTTCCATACAGTGCTTCCATTTTCAATCATCTTATCCACAGTTGGCCTAATGTCACTCTTTGAACCTTCACAGAGGAATAATGTAAATGTTAGCTTTTGTCCTGTGCATAACTGGAGAGGAAAATGCCTTAGACTCATCTGCACTAAACATTTCTTTGCAGACACCTCAGAGAGGACAGCCTCCATCTCTGCCCACAGCACACCCATTTTCTGAACACAATCCAAGAGCTGTTCTTGGGGATGTCCTTGGGGTGACAAAGCTTTCTGTAGGCGGTGTAACTTGTGCCTCCAAGGATTTGAAGAGCATCCTCGCCTCCCCCCACTCACCCATATATTATTGTCAATTCTTCTGCAAGGGTGAAGGCAGAGGACATGTTTTGGAAGGACAGTCTTTGGTACTCTTGGGTTGTGCATTTTGTCAGGTGATCTCCAGTGGTGGAGGATGAGTGATTGGATTAATTTGGAGGTGGAGTATAATGAATGGTTAGTGTCCTTTTACTCTGTTGTGTTTCGAGGTGTTTGTCCCTGACAGCCATTTGGCAGATAATCTGGTTGTCCAAAAAGATTTTTGGTTTTTTGATTTAATGCTGTAAACTTTTCATATTTTTTTTTTTTACTTATAATATTAAACATGTAGAAGCGATTTTAATGACTTGTCATTGAAGGTATACCCTTCTGCCTCCATCTCCCCAAATGGGCATGCAAGAAACATCACTGCTGAACAGTCTGGAAGTAAGTTTACACCACCAAAAGTCAGTATGGGTTGTATAAAGGCCAGGACTGGAAGCAGCCCTACCACCCCAGATAATAACGGCAATTCCAGAGAACATTGAGAACACAAACCCTTGAAGAAGGGGCAAAATTTCTCTGTCATGTAGTGATGTTTGATTTGGGCTAAAAGGAATGTCGATTTTACCAAGGTCTTAAATTCTCTTTTTGATTCCACTTTTACGCACTTTAAAAAGTTTTCTTATCTGCCTTCCTTGTTTTCCAAAAATGTGCAAGTCCTGATCCTCTTTTGTCCTTCTTGGGGTCCCCAGGTATCAGAGAATACAATGTATAAAACTATAGCACCAGCCGGGCGGGTGTGAGCCCGAGGCAGGCAAATCATCTGAGGTCAGGAGTTCGAGACCAGCCTGGCCAACATGGTGAAACCCTGTCTCTACTAAAAAAAAAAAAAAAAAGAGTCAAGCATGGTCGTGGGCATTTGTAATCCCAGCTACTCGGGAGGCTGAGGTGAGAGAACCTCTTGAACCCCGGAGGCGGCGGTTGCAGTGAGCTGAGATCGCGCCATTGCACTCTAGCCTGGGTGACAAGAGTGAAGCTCCCTCTCAAAAAAACAAAAACAAAACTATGGCACCTGCTTTAACCTTCCTTTCAGTCGTGGTAAGCTGTGATTTACAGAAGCTCAGCTCCTGCTCCCTCAGTTTTTTATGAGTTGGACCGCAGACCTTTCTTGATACAAAGTGGAAACCATTTCCCTTCCCTCCCCTCCCCCCCCACCATGCCTTCCCTCCCCTTCTCTCCCTTTCTTACCTTTCTGTTTCTTTTGCTTTCTCTCTTTCTCTCTTTTCTTTTCTTTCTTAGGGAGATAGGTTCTCACTCTGTCGCCTAGGCTGGAGTGCAGTTGTGCAATCATAGCTCACTGCAACCCCAACCTCCTGGGTTCAAGCCATCCTCCCGCCTCAGCCTCCGGAGTAGCTGGGACTAGAGGCACATGTCATCACACCTAGTTTATGTTTGTATTATTATTATTATTAGTAGTAGTAGTAGTAGTAGTAGTACTGTAGAGAACCACTGCACCTGGTCCCCATTTTTCTTGCTTTTTTTATTTTTTTTTTGAGACAGAGTTTTGCTCTGTGGTGCAATCTCGACTCATTGTAACTTCCATTGCCAGGGCTCAAGAGATCTTCCCTCTTCATCCCAAGTAGCTGGGACTACAAGTGTGCATCACTGCAATTGGCTAAATTTTTTGTATTTTTGGTAGATACAGGGTTTTACCGTGTTGCCCAGACTGGTCTCGAACTCCTGAACTCAAGGGATCCTCCCACCTCCACCTCCCAAAGTGCTGGGATTACAGGCATGAGCCACCACACCCAGCCCTGACCCTATCTTCTTTTTTTTTTTTTTTTTTTTTTTGGAGTTTCTGTTCTCTGTTTCATTTTTTAAGAGCTATGGATGTGAATAAGCTTCCTGCCGTAAAGAAGACATCATTATTTATTTACTGTAGCTTTTGTGTACTACCATGGAGATGACATGGAGCATCAATTGAGGGGTCCTGTGGAGTGATAGCTAGCAGATGGGTAGAATAACTATTATTAGTGCTGCTTCTCCGCTCTGCCAGTTCTCATAGCAGACATTGCTAATTGATCACAGTACTTTTTCTCAGCAAGCCTGACTGTGGCCTATGAATCTCCATCTCAAGGAGTGCCAGCCACTGATAATCGATAGCTCTTGACTGAAATGTATTTCCCCTCCCTTCTCTAATTGTTGTGATTTACTACATGTGAAATTGGCTGAGGGGATATTATTAATAAATAGTGGCATATCTTTTATTTTGATACTATCAGATTCTTTTTATATTATCTCAGTTTGCTAAGCCACCTAGCCCCTTCCAAATTAGCTTTTTAAACACATGCTCTTTCTTCAGATGTGACCTGACAAGAGAGACAGACAACCCCCAGAAATCCCTTTCAGGTGATGATGCTGAAATAAGCCAAGTACCAGTTCTCCTTTGAGCTGTATAACTTTTTCTTAGGTACATAATTCTTTGCACATGCAATTGAAGGATCACCCAGGAAATGGATGTGGCCTTCATACAGGAGATAACGTTGAAGTATGAACTCTTTGCCCTTTGGCAAATTGCCTGTTTGCCTCATTCTAAATTTCTGGGTATCTAGGTCCTGACACCCTACATTCTTTGATATCTCCATAGACCATAATCTAGTTGAATCTACCAGAATTATTTATGCATCATAATGAAAAAGAAAAAGAGAGAGGCTTTTTCTACTCACTCATCTTTCATCGTTATTTTAACTTATATTTCCCTGGAATTTTTCTGTCTTAACTTTATAGTTTAAAAGTGTTGCCTGATAAACAGTGCTTGTAGTCCATTTATGTTTTTTGCCTAATGCATGAAGAGAAATTTGAAGTGTCCAGAATTCATACTTTCTCCAAAATAACCACTGAGTCAACAAGTTGGTGTTGTGTATTTTCCCCACTTTGGACATATATAATAAATTATAATAATTCTCTCTTGAAAGATTAGAAAATCTCTCCTATTTTTTTTCCTATAAGGTAGCTGTAGGTGGATTGGTTCTGTCTTATTTGTAGCATCAGAAGTCATGTTTTTGATTCATTGTATTTATAAGGTAAAAAGAATCAGTTCACTTTGTTTCTCTTGAATGCAAAACAAGAAGGAAGCATGTTTGCAGGTGCTATCATGTCTAAACATCACTGTGCTTATGTTTAGTTATTTTTTGAGTTGTAAAGCCTACATGTTCATCTTTCCTTGTCAGGATGTATAAAATTGATTCATGGTTCATTTAAGTAAAGAAGCTATTTTAAACCAAATTGTCCTCATTGAAAGAAAAGGGGGCTTTTGCTTACAACTGCAGAAACATGATTTTTCACCAAAATGATCTGTTACTTAACAAAAAAAGTGGATTTGTAAACTTGCTTTTTCCCCCTTCTTATGATTAAAGAGCGGAGGGAAAAACAAGTATCTGGATAGTCAGACTCTACTGGAATTTTTTCCTGCTCTCTGGCAAGCCTGCCTTACTTGTAGGTGTATCTCAAATGGAACAGAATGTGTGAAAGCCATTTAAATGATTATTTGATAACTTAATAAAGGAAAATGCTTCAAGCCACCACCCCCCTCCTACAGTTGATAAGTGATGCCACCTACTGTGAAAATATTTTACAAAACACTTTGGTTTTGGAATCAGTATCAAATAGTAATTTTAAAATAAAACGTGTAGAGTTTTCTCTTGGCTCTTCCCAGTTTTGAGAATTCACAGTGAGCCCTGTACTCTTGAGTTTATGCACCAACCTTTCTTTCTTCCCCAAGAGTATTGCTTTACTCACACAGGTTTGGCTTAGCAGACTTTAGATGTTGGTTTTTAGCTAGGGATTAACTACTAATATATTTGTGCTTAATTATTCTCTTTTGTATGGTAGTTGCACTTTACACTTTAAAATACTATCTGTTTACTGTCATAGGTAAAGGAGATGCATTTTCCCCCCTCCTGTTCCTTTGTTTCGGGGTAGGGGAGGGTTTTAAAAACTTTAATCATTCATGGGCATTGAACACACAGTACTACCTCTGAGGGCAGTTTTGTCTGCCCAAGGCGTTCTGCTATGTAAGTAGAGGCTTCTTGGCACCAGAAGTCAGGGGCACCACATGCCCTTAGAATTTCACTGCATTTGTTTTATGAGAAATTGGTTCAAAGAACAGCAGTTTTTAAAGAAAGCGATCCATTTGAAAAGCTGCACATTTGCTTGGCATCTCTGAACACTTCACAGCCACACAGTGACACTCTTGTAAGCCTGCGGCCTTTGCAAGGTTTTGTTTTGTCTTTTTCTCCTTTATCCACCACCCACCCCTCCCCAGTGGTGTCTGCTTTGGCTGCTGGTATCTTTTCCTGCAGCCCTGCTGTTTGGTACACCTTGTAGAACGTGAGGCTGCTTTAGGAGCTCTAATTGTGAGTAGCAAGTTTCCAGGGAGTCCTGGAGGTTGCCGCGCCTCTGAGATGATCTGAGCTTGACAGAAGTGGCACAATTATCCCTAAGTCCTTGATGAAGCAGTAACCCTTAAGGAGGATACTCGAGTGGCCGTGGAGCTTTCCAGAACTGAACAGAATGGGCTCCTCTGTCAGTGCAGATTAGCTCTTGTTGTTGTTGTTTACTAGACAGTGGGTACCTTAATGAGATGTTACGGAGAACCCATTGCCGCTGATCCAACTTCCGGCGTTTATTTTATTTTTTTAAATTTCAAAGCTCCATTCTTGACATTGACTAGAAAACAGCTGAAAGAAAGAGACATGGCCCATTTGCATATTCTACAAGGGTAGTGTGGAGCCTGTATGATGAAATCTGAATAAATACGTGGATTTTGAGAACCCTTTTTTTTCCCTGACAGTATTCAACATTAAGTATATACTTAAGCAGTAATGACTCTGAAGCTATGCTTTGCATTCATGAACACACTCCATAGGGTTACGCTTCAAGCACTAGGTGAAGCCAAGATTTTCTGAATTATGTTTCATTGGGGAATTTTTACCTTTTTTTCCTGTTTATGACAGTCATTTCATCTGGTTTTATAATGAGGTCAGGAACAGGTGAATGTAAAATAATACTAGCAAGCGGACTGATTTCTGTGTTAATGATTAGGCTATTTTTTAAATTAAAAAGTTCTGGTATTTGAAACATGCTCAGTACTTTAAGTACACTTACTAGTAATTAATCAGGATGAAAGATTGTAATACTCTCTGATTATGTACAAATCATTATAGCTACCTGTCTGCAAGAAGTCAGGAGAAACTGGTAT
>NW_026652279.1:12991662-13036662 GCF_009828535.3 Hylobates moloch | reverse complement strand
AAGGGAAAGAGACTGTGTGACAGGGTGAGACAGAGTGAAAGAGACTGAGACAGAATGAGATGCAGAAGGGGGTAGGGAGGGAGTGAGAGGGAGAGAGAAAGGAGAGAGAGTTCTGGAAGGAGGAAGAGAGAGAGAGAACCCCAGGAAGCAATAGGGACCCCCAGAGTAGACCCTGCCATCACTTGTGCCTGGAAGAAGCTCTTGCACAGGTGACGGGCATTTTCAGGATGGCTGCTGGGTGGAGTTGGGCAGTAAGGCTGGCAGGAATCACATCTGGGCCTGAGGCAAATAGCCCAAACTGAAAAGGCAATGCTCTGATGTCAGCCTCATCCATCTAGACTTAGAACAAGGATCTGTACTTTGAAGAATCCCAGCCGCCCCTACAAGAAGGAGCCCAAGATTGTTACCATTTCAGACCTCAAGAGCCAAAGCAAGACACACCGGTTCCTAACCAGAGGGACTTGAGTTAGCTCTAGGAAATGGGAAGATTCAATTGATGTAATTTCAACTTCTTTTCCTCAGAGGCGTCCAGCAGCACAGGCTGCCAAAAAAGTGCCCATACCCTTGATGTCTAAGCAAAGTGACTGTAAAAATAGAAGTAGTGTCTCAGAAGTTTTTTCTCTGCCCCTGTCTCTCCTGAATCTGAACCAGGCTGTTTAAAACCTGGCATCACTCAGTTTGCAAAGCTACCATTTGTTTCTAGAAAGTGAAAGTTTTTTTTGGTAAGCCCTCTGAAACTCAATGTTGCCTAAATATCTGAAGACATGATTTCTCTCAGTCCGTGTTGGGCCCCTGTGCCCAGTCTCTCTTTGCTGCACCCCTTCTTCTTCTGCGCTAATATGCCCTCATATCCAGCTCCTTTCCATAGATGTGATTGGGTTTCTGTTCATGTCTCTACTGTTCAAAATATTTGTTTCCTCCACCATTAGTATTTGAGGGAGAACTCCCAAAACCTAGGGAGGGGAAAGCAAGTGGGCAGAGAACTAGAAATGAGATGAGAAAAATAGCTAGCTATTCCTGGCAAGGAAAAACATCTTTACAGTAACAGGAGTGTTTAACAGACAGACAAAATACCTTCAAAATATGCAAATCTCTGTTTATCTTACAGAATTCTACAGGGAACAAATCCGTAGCATTAGCAATTATGACTTAGCTCAGAAATTTTTTTTCCTTCCTCGTCATAATTACAAACATCAATATCGCTTAGAGCTTCACGTTAAAATGTTTTTCTCCTACTTCTTTTAAGAGTTATTTGTTTAACATGCTTTTATTATCCTAGATGATGTGATTTGGGAAGAAAGTATTAATTCTCTTATCAGCTCTGTTTCCTTCCCAGTTGTTCAGAGAATTGAGCTACACTAGTAGTTTATGAAGTAAGAGGTATTAAATAGAGAGCTCACTGCTGATCAGATTGAGCCACTTCTGAACTGTGGCTATCCAGGCAAAGGCGATTGACAGCTTAGCATTTATGCTGCAAATGTGTTGGAATAACATGGCAACAGAATCACAGGCATCTTCACTTCTCTCACACTGCCGCCTCCCAGCTAGTGCCTTTGTATCACTGAAATTTTTGAGAAACAAGATGCCTTAACTCCTTATCCGATGTTGCTTGTTCAGTCTGGCTTTGTGAATATTGTTTCTTGAGTGTGGTTTTGAAGGTGGCTGTGTTTTATTGTAGGTATTATATAGGTCATGTATATTCTATCATTCATTCATCCACTTAGGCACTCATTCACTCATTCAAAATATTGACTTTGATGTGCCAAGTCGTGGCAGATTTGGGTACCCTTGTAGCTGAGTATTTCTAATTCTCTTAAACACATTGCCTACATTATCATGTTAGAATAATGTCAAATATAACCTTGTCACAACAACCAGTCTGTCAGGTGTCCTTGGCCTACAGTGCTAATCTGTGATTATTTTCTAATTTGATGCTGGCAGCTCACATAGAACCACTGGGTGAGGGGATGGTTCTGTCCCATCCGGTCATGGATTCATTTATTCAACAAATGCCCACCTACTATGTGTCACTGTGCTCGGTGCTGGCCCCTCTCCCTTTGACTTGCTGGATAATTTTAGAAGCTTGTCCAGTCTCACTGGTTTTTTGCTATGTATGTTTTCTGAGACACTTCCAGTCCTCCGTTTGATCACAGCTTCCCGTCTCTGTCTCTTCCCCATCACTTGTGCAGATTGTACTTAATCACTGTCCTGTATCCACATCCCTCTACACCCAGCAGAGAGTCCATAAGTAGCCATTTCAGTAGTACCCTCTTTACCATCTCTCCCTCTCTTATCCCTTCTTCTGCCACTGCAGTGGCTCTCGCAACCCCCAACTCCATCTATGATCGCATCCACTGTTCTTCCTAAGGGAATGAGTATGGCTGGTAGCTCTCCCCAAATCATGCTGAGTCCCTGTGTGCAGTTCTGCATCCTAGACGTAACTGAGCAAGCCCACATGGGCTCATCAATCCCAGTGTTTATGGTTTTAGAGTCCTCTCATTCACTTACAGTGATGATCCTAGAACTTGACCACCACCCTTGAGCCTCTGCTATATCCTCACCAGATTTCAGCAGATGATTTAATTCTTCTTTTACTATACAGATGGTACAACTCGTTAATCTTAATTCCTCTAAATTCAGAATCTCCAACAACTTCTTCTTTGATCACCTTCTTAGGCTATGAGGAGGAAGAAATTAGCAACTCACTGACCAGCTGCCGTACTAGGGAGTGTGATTATCCAAGCCGAGACTCTCCATCCTTCCATTGCCCATGACCTATCCACCTATCCATCCATCCAGCAAACTTCTGCTGAGTGACTCCTAAGTATCCAGTACTATTCGGCTTTACTGAAGCAGTGATGGGGTACTCCTGGCCTGAGCGGAGAGCCATCTGGTCACTATCATATTGCAATGAACCTGACCTTTGGTCAGCATAAAAATAAAGTACATCTTGAGTACTTTAGAATGAAATATTTTCTTTTTTTTTTTTTTTTTGAGACGGAGTTTTGCTCTGTCACCAGGCCGGAGTACAGTGGTGCAATCTCGACTCACTGCAATCTCCATCTCCTGGGTTCACGCCATTCTCCTGCCTCAGTCTCCTGAGTAGCTGGGACTATAGGCGCCCGCCATCACACTTGGCTAATTTTTTGTATTTTTAGTAGAGACGGGGTTTCATCATATTAGCCAGGATGGTCTCGATCTCCTGACCTTGTGATCTGCCCACCTTAGCCTCCCAAAGTGCGGGGATTACAGGCATGAGCCACCGCACCCAGCTAGAATGAAATATTTTCTTTTTAAAGGTAATATTTGGACTGGGTTTGAAAGCATTCATAGGAATTCAGGTCAATGTAGGAGAAAAGGTGCCTCCAAGAGGGAGAGAATAGCATAATGTAGGTATGAAAGAGTAAGATATGTTTGGAAAACAGCAACTAACTAGGAAAAGTGCTGGGTTCGTGGAGGAGGAAGCAGGAAAGACGTCTGGGAAATTATACAGGAGACCTGTTACTCCAGTCAAAGGAGTTGAGACTCTTTTTAGAATGGGGGAGCTTGGGGAGCTTTCCTGGCAAGGGAGTGACTTGATCAGAATGGTTTTTGTTTTTAATGGTGTTTATGGTTCAGCTGAAGGTTCTTTGAGGATTTCAGGAGAAAGATGATGACAGCTGGATGATCGTAGTGGTGATGAAAAGAAAGGGGAAAAGTTTATTCGATATATAAGATTAAGAATTGCCAGGTCCTGATGAAAGACTGAACATCAAAGGAGTTGACAGTGACCTTTCCCTGATTGGGCAAAGTAGCAGGTTGGAGGAAAGAATGTTGAGTTTGGGAGCCTGATGGACTTAAGTGGTAGAAATAACCGGTAAAGGAGGGAAGGGCTTGTTGGGGATCCAATCTGTGATCATCAATGAGTAGGCAAAGGTGAAGTGTATGTGGAGGGCAAGGGGGACTTTGAGGAACACCAACAGTGAATGGGTTGGGGAAGACAGTGAAGTATTTGAAAAAGACCAAGGCTTTGGGAGGCAGAGGCAGGCAGATAACCTGAGGTCAGGAGTTCGAGACTAGCCTGGCCAACATGGTGAAACCCCATCTCTACGAAACATACAAAAGTTAGTCAGGCGTGGTGGCGGGCACCTGGAATCCCAGCTACTCTGGAAGCTAAGGCATGAGAATCGCTTGAACCCGAGAGGCAGAGGTTGCAGTGAGCTGAGATTGCGCCACTGCACTCCAGCCTGGGCGACAGAGCGAGACTCCATCTTAAAAAAATAAAAATAAAAATAAAAATGCCAAGGGAGTGAAGAGTTTTTGAGTCAGGCTGAGCACCAGAGGATGTGCTATCAGGGAAGCCATGGAAGAATTTTCAAAGTGGCCTCCAGTGTCAGGTGTGACAGACACCCTCTGGTCTGTTGGGCTCGGCAGTGTTACTGAGTGTGTCCAGGGACCACCTGCATGTTGTGAATGCTGCCTCCAGGGTTCCGCCCCAGGCCCTCGCATGGATCTAGGTGAAGGACCTGGTTTTTTTTTTGTTTTTTTTTTGATACGGAATCTCCCTCTGGCACCAGGCTGGAGTGCAGTGTCGCAATCTCGGCTCACTGCAACCTTCACCTCCCGGGTTCAAGCGATTCTCTTGCCTCAGCCTCCTGAGTAGCTGGGACTACTGGCGTGCACTACCACGCCCAGGTAATTTTTGTATTTTTAGTAGAGACGGGGTTTCACCATGTTGGTCAGGATGGTCTCGATGTCTTCACCTTGTGATCCGCCTGCCTTGGCCTCCCAAAGTGCTGGGATTACAGGTGTGAACCACTGCACCCGGACGAAGGACTTGGTTCTAATTGGCTTCACGGTTTAGGAACTACTGTCCTAGCCATAAGCATTGAGTCCGTAACGCAGAGTTGTAAGTAAGAGGTAGAAACATAGAGACAGGACCCTTCCAAAAAGCTTGGCTGCATGGAGGAAAGAGGTTGCAGGATGGGAACTAGAGGGACAGAAGAGTAACCCAGAATAGTTTTGGTCTAAGTGCCTTGAGTGTATTTATATATAGACTAAAATGAGGGAGGCGGTAGAGGAAGGAGGTTGGTGTTGGAAGAATATAAGCATGGAAGACACAGGTTTCAGAGTGAAGATAGAAAGTGAACAGCCTCTTATTTTCAGAAGGAAAGAAGGGAGGGCAGAAGGATGAAAGTATTTGATGTTGGATGGGGGATCTCCCTTTTGCTTTGCCATCTTCACATCATCCTCCACTTCTCTAAACCACTTGAAACCATTAGCCACCTCTTCCTTCTTTGAAACTCCCTTCTAAGTTTTCTGTCACTCTCCAAGACTCTACCCTGGAATGTGCGTCTAGAACAGTGGTCCCCAACATTTTTGGCACCAAAGACCAGTTTCGTGGAAGACAATTTTTCTGGCTTCTGACCAGGAGAGGGGAAGAGTTGGGTTTGATTAAGGAGCATGCAACCTAGATCCCTCTCATGCGTGTTTCGCAATAGGGTTCCTGCTCCTATGAGAATCTAATGCAGCTGCTGATCCAACAGGAGGCGGAGCTCAGGCAGTGATGCTCACTCACCTGCTGCTCACCTTCTGCTTTACCGCCCGGTTCCTAACAGGTCCCAGACTCTTGGGGAGCTGGGGACCCCTGCTCTAAAGCATAGTGGGTGGAGATTGGATGACTTTGATTCTCATATTTTTGTCTGCTAGCTTTACATATGTGTGTCTAAGTCTAAGTATTCTTGGCCTACAGGTTTTCTTCTTTAAAAGAAAAAAGAAGAGGATTAATATGTACCTCACCAAGTAGTTGTGAGGACCAGAACTTAGTAAATGTTATTCTTCCTGTTTCCTAAGTACAGGAATTACCTATGGTTTGTTCTGAGGACCCTTCCTTTCTCCTCATAATCTTTTATTTTATTTTATTTTATTTTGAGACAGGGTCTCACTCTATCACCTAGGTTGGAGTGCAGTGGTGCGATCTTGGCTCACTGCAACCTCCACCTCCCAGGCTCAGGTGATCCTCCACCTCAGCCTCCCAAGTCGTTGGGACCACAGGTGTGCACTACCACACCTGGCTAATTTTTTTTTTTTTGTATTTTTGGTAGAGACAGGGTTTTGCTATGTTGCCCAGGGTGGTCTCAAATGCCTAAGCTCGGGCGATCCACCTGCTTCAGCCTCCCAAAGTGCAGGGATTACGGGCATAAGCCAGTGTGCTGGCCCTTCCCTCACCATCTGACTCATTCCCTTTCAAGTGTCACCTCTGTGTTGATGCCTCCCTGCTAGCGTTTGTTTTCATTTGCGCTTTACTCTGAAAATGCCCTGTTCCCTCACTTGGCCATTCTCACAAAAGCATCACTTGGGCTGAGAAATATCATTCATGTTGCCTCAGTTCCTGTAATCAGTTACCAGGTCTTTCATTCTAGCTGTATAATATTTCATTCATTCATTCATTCGTCTGACATTAAATTATTTATCAAACTGCCTGGTATCCTGTTAGGGGCAAGACATGATCCCTAGCTTACAGATAAACATTCAGAAAACTAGAATTTAGCATAATGATTACTCTGCAACAGTTTAGTATAAAACTTGATGGGGCTCTTTCAGATCTGGTGGTGGAGGTGATCTGCAAAAGCTTTCATGGCTAGAAGTGAGTTGTGAGGTTCGGTAGGAATCAGCTGCACCAAGGTTCATGGCGGAGGCGGAGAGGTAGAGGCAGAAAGGCCTTGGAGTACTCTGCATGCCTGGGAAGCAGCTGGTTGTTAAGTGTGGCTACAATGTAGACAGATAGGGTGGAAGCAGAGGAGAGAGAGAGAGTGGGGAGAGCACTGCCGGGGCAGGTAGGCCAGATCCTGAAGTGTGTGCTGCATGCAGCACTGCACAGTAGAAATAAAAGGAGAGCCACACAAGGAATTTTAAATTTTCTGGTAACTACATTCAAAAAAGTAAAAAGAATAAGATATAAATTATAATATTATTCTATTTAATCCAACTTGTCCAAAATATAATTTCAGGTTGTAATCAGTATTAAAAATATATGAAAGACACATTTTTCATTTTTTTCTTTCATGCTAAGTTTTTGAAAAATCATCTCAATTCAGACATCAAAATTTCATTGGAAATACTTGATCTGTATTTAGATTTCATAAAACTTACGGTTAAAAGAGGAGATTCACATACCCAAGTTGTTCAAGATATACTTAAACATTTTGTGATGACTGAATTAGGTATTGGTATTTAAATTCAAATAAACTTTGTTGAAAATCATACATGTATTAAAAATTTAGTCCTATATTCACTCTAGCCACATTTCAAGTGCTTTTCTGTTGGACAGAACAGGCCAGTGGCTTTTCTGTTGGACAGAACAGGCCTGGAGGATATAGGCCTTATAGAGACCCAGGATTTAAATCAAGTGAGGTCACGTGATCAGGTGGGCTATGGCATGGCCAGACTAGGAGTTGCATTTGTTCACATTCAGAGTTGCAAAGTGTTGAGGGCATGCTCGCAGGCAAGAGTATGGAGAGGCAGATAATATTTAAATAGGAGGTAGTGTGGGTTGGAATTGGTAAGATGGGAAATAAAAGAGAAGGAAGATTATTAGATAATTCCTTATTTGGAATACAATTCTTTCCCTGAAAACCCAGGAATAGGAACTAGCTTGATTTTAGAGCTTGGAGAAATAAATAATTTCAGTTTGAGGCAAAATCTGTGGCTCTTTTAGGACATCAAAGTGGAAGTGGCCAGAAGGTTGTAGGAACAAGGGACTGCAGCTCTGAGAAGGTATTTTGGTTGGGGAAAATAATTCAGGAATCACCAGGATACAGGCATGAGTTGAACCCACAGAAATGTTAAGGAATTCCAGGGATAGTGCTTGAGAGTAGGGGCCCCACAAACTACAGTTCTGTATGCTAAATCCAGCTGTTGCCTGTTTTGTAAATAAAGTTTTATTGGAACAGTTGGAAAACAGCCACACCCATTTGTTTACAGATGAGTTGGGTTGTATTTGCTCCACAACAGCAGAGCTAAGTAGCTGGGACAGAGAGCATCTGGCCTACAAAGCTGAGCATATTTTACTGTACAACACCACAGAAAAAGTTTGTAGACCCCTGCTTTTAAGAGTTTTGCAGCACTGAGGCCTTAACTTTAGACAAGATGCAATACTGAAGAATGAGCAGAGGAAGGGGATGCTCATTAAAAAAGATGAGAAGGAGCCATCAGAGATAGCGCCAGAGAACCAGGAATGAGGAGGACAACCTGGAGGCAAAGAGAAGAGAGAGACATTTTCTTTTTCAAGAGAAATGATATGAATGACAGTGTCTTGTGTCATCAAAGTTTAAGGTAAGGACTGAAAACTCTCTGTTGAATTTAGCAACTGGAAACTCATTGGAGTTACCATCACTATCAGTTACTTACCTTCATTAAATTTGTACATATGTGGAGACCTATTACATCATATTCTAAATCCCTAAAGTTTGTGAGTTCGTGGGAAATGAGGAAAGGGAAGAGGTGGGACTTTGGAGAGCTGTTTTAAGGAGACGTGAACACACCCAAGTGCAGTGCTATGCAAGTTTCCCCATTCAGTGTGATGGACTCAAGTCACCTCTGCTCATTAGTAATATGATAGGGACAGTTTCAGCAAAGAGGTGAGGCAGAAGCGAGCTTGCAGAGGTGGAGCCAGGGGAGGGGAGGATGTCGACACATGAAGTATAGTTCTTTCAGGCAGCTGGCAATCCCAGGGAGAGACACTTGAGGTTGAGGAAGATGATTTTATGATTGGCGAACCTACTTGATGGAGGGAGAAGTAGAGTTTGGAGGGATGAGTGTTCGATGAGCAGGGCACTCTGGAAGCAGGGAGAAGTGGATGAAAGTGTCGTAATTTGTCCCTCATTCTCTCTGCTTTGGCCCCATCCTGAGTACTTCTATCAGATTTCACTTCCTATAAAGCTCATTTCATCCCAGCCCTTCCCTGCTCCCTGCTAATGTAGGGTTCCAACTCCAGTCTTCTCTGTCAAGCTTGGCCACTTCTTTTCTCCTATTTGCTTACCCGCCCCAGCTCATCTCGGCCTTCCCCACTCCCAGCCTCTTGAAATATACTACTCTACTCAAATGTCTGGGCATCACCTAAGTCTTGCCTAACCTGACCCATAATAGGTGCTCAGTTTGGTAGTATATATGAAGTAGAAACGGAAGCAAAAAAAATCACAAATCATTAAAGTTTTAAGGAACATAATAAATTTACTTCTGAACAAGAAATGGAACTCATTGCTTTGATCCCTTAAAAAAAAAAGAACAAAATCCTAGGCTGGGCACAGTGGCTCACACCTGTAATCCTAGCACTTTGGGAGGCCAAGGCGGGTGGATCACTTGAGGTTAGGAGTTCCAGACCAACCAGGCCACCATGACGAAACCCCATCTCTACTAAAAATACAAAACTTAGCTGGGCATGGTGGCACATGCCTGTAATCCCAGTTACTCGGGAGGCTGAAGCAGGAGAATCCCCTGAACCTGGGAGGCAGAGGTTGCAGTGAGCCGAGGTCATGCCATTGCACTCCAGCCTGGGTGACAGAATGAGACTCCATCTCAAAAAATAATAATACATTAAAACATAAAATAAAATAAAAATAAAATAGAACAAATTCTTATAGAAGTGTTCTCTGTCACAGCACTCGATGCATGGATCAGGTAATTTTTACTGTAGTGGCTCTGCTGTGCATTGTAGGATGTCCAACAGCACCCCCAGCCTCTCCCCACCAGATACCAGTGGCACAAGCCCCCTCCTCAAGGTATGACAACCAAAACGGTCCTCAGACATTGCCAAATGTCCCCTGGTGGGGGAGGGACAATTAACCATCAGTTGAGAACGACTGCTGTAGAAGGACAGATTGTTAGGCAGGTATTTTTCCCTGATTTTTTTTTTAATTCCGGGTGTATCCTTTTCCCTCATACTTTACATTTTTAATTGTTGGACCCAAAGGACATTATCCTCAAGGTACGTCTTATTCCAGGCAATAAAAATGGAAACCACCCATTTTTGGCTGCTTACCAAGCTGCTAGAGGTGCTGTCCTATCCCATCTTATATACATCAACTCAGAAAAAATCAAAGTAGGAGCCCCAGTGTGTGAGCTGATGGTCAGTATCATGTGGCTACTATACCTTAAGATCTTGAGGGCTTACCTGAAGCACGTTGCACCTGCCCCAGCTTCCCAGCCCATTCAAATCAACCATTCTGTTTTGACATTCTTGAGTTGAGGGGCATTCAGATAAAAGTGAGGTCAGAATTCTCCCATCACAAATCTACACCTGTTGGAAGGAAGCCAAATTTGTGGAACAGAAACAGAAATTTGTAAATACATGGAGACTTATTAAATCATACTTAAAATTCTTAAAGTTTGTGAGTTCACGCGAAATGAGGAAAAGGAAGAGGTGGGACTTTGGAGAACTATTTTAAGGAGAAGTGAACACACCCAGGTGCAGTGCTGTGCAAGCTTCCCATTCAGTGTGATGGACTCAAGGCGCCTCTGCTCCTGGTGGGGAGTTGTCAGTGATGGGGATTTGTTTAGGAGCCCTGTTTGATTCCTGTTCAATCCAGTTTTCTTGCTGTATAGACACGTGCCAGGTGCACTAATAATCAACCACTTGTATCCATAGTATAAGGTGCAGGATGCTAATCCTATCTGCAATTATTAGCATGTACATTCTTGACTTCAACAAACTGCACATACAAAGGAGAAATGCTGCTGGAAAGCCAATTAAAGATTTTCTTTAGATTTCGAGGCTTTAAAATGATAATCAAAAGACTGCTTTGAACAGCTCTGGCTTGCAGTATTACCCTCTGCCCTGCTCTGCGTTTTTCCCTTTAACTACAACTTGGTAAACAAGAGCTGATTCTTAACAATAACCCAGAAAGTTAGTGTTGCTCTCTAAGCTGTCGTTAGAAGAAATGTTGACTTTATTGATGTTATAGTCCTTGTATAGCCAGGAGACAGCAGCAAAACACATTTTTTTCTTTAAGTTGAACTGAGAATGCAGTCTTAGTTCACGTTCATTTTATGATGGGGAGACGAGTATTTGCACTTTCCAGTGGCCTCCCCAAAGGGCTGGGTTTTATGAGCTAGTAATAATCACTGTGATTTATTGAGCACCTACTACATACAAGGCACTTTACGTACATTATTCCTCTGTGCTCTCAGAACACTGTGCATTTTTCATGGTAGCACTTATCACAATTCTGATCTCCACTTATTTATATGACTAATTGATTAATGTGTGTCTTCTTGATTAGACAATCACCTTCATGTTGATGGAACTGTATTGATTTTTGTTCCATGTTGGCACCCCAACACTTAGTACAGGGCCTGGCATATTTTGTATTAACTATAGAATAAATATTGCTCAGAAAGATGAGTGAAATCAGATGCAGAACAGCATGATTTTATAGATGAGGAAATGAGATTAGGGAGTGGTGGGATATCTTGTTGAAAACTTAAAAATTGGCTGAGCTGGAAATCAAACGCAAGTATGCCTGTTTTCCACCAGACCTGCCTTCTTAAACTTTAATATGCATGTGAATCACCTTGGGGATATTATTAAAATGCAGGTTCTCATTTCGTAGGTCTGAGATGGGCTCAAGAATTTGCATATCTAACAAGCTCCCAGGTGATGCCTTTGTGGCTGTCCACAGAACCATGCTTTGTGTAGTCATAGCCTGCAACACAGTTGCAGTGCAAAGGTTGATCACTTTCTCATCTGTTGGAGGTATATGTAGTTCTATTGGAAACCCTTGTCATGAGACAGATCCCTTGTACTAGTCTCCTATGGAAGGTGCCACAGGGGTCTACTCTTGGATAATTGCATTGGCTTTTCTCATCAATTGGTTGTGCATAGGTTATGATCCTCTCTCTCCCCCTCCTCTTTCTCTTTTGGGGGAGAATGTGATCAACAGTGGCTGTGATCTTTGATGAATCTTAACTCAGGTATTTAGCATGCTCGTTATTAGGAGCCCTGTTGTCTCCATTTACAGGGAAGAAGACTAGTAATTTTAGTTCCTTATTTTAGAGTGTTGTTCCTGTCCCAAAGATGTCCAGTACCTCCACCCCTCACAGCTACCATGGGCATGCCAGGGAGTAGCAACACCCTTTCAAAAGTTTCTTTGGGTGTTTAGTTGATGAATGAATCCTGTTGAGAATCTGGCATTACCAGACATCAGATGGTCCTGCCAGTGACCCTGTAGTCATCCAGTGGCCCCAGCACTCAGCAGGCGAAGAGAAGTGGCCCCACTCTTGGTACCTGTTCTACCTATTCAGGGCACCTCAAGCCCTGTCTTTCTCATTGGCATGTTCGTGACAGTATGATTAAGGTAGCTTGATAAAGGGCTTCTATTTCTTTCTAAATCTCCTCCCAGGCTCAGCACTTCCCCATGGGGGAGATCCAAGGTCTAGGTGCTTATCTAGACCGCGTGATAGCACATGGATGGATGGGTGGAGCATATCTCTGTGCGAAGGGGCCCCTCAGCCAGAGCTGGACTTGCCTATCACCAAGCAGGTGGATGCTTCTGTCCCAGCTCCACCTAAGTAAGCTTTATCACCAGCTTCTGGCTGTTTGTCAGTTTCCAAGTTCAATTCTTGCTAACTGTAGGACAATATCTGCATTCTTGACTTTTAGGCCGGCTGATTCTCTGTACTTCTCAGCCATTCACTCTAGATCCATTCATCATCATGTTACGTGATTGGAACCCACCGCACCCTTCATTCATCATGTAACACAATGTTACCATTTTTATGTGTTTGCAAGATTTGAATATATACATATGTATGTTGCATTTTATTTTTATTTATTTATTTATTTTTTAGATGGAGTCTTGCTCTGTCACCCAGGCTGGAGTGCAGTGGCACAATCTTGGCTGACTGCAACCTCCACTTCCCGGGTTCAAGCAATTCTCCTGCCTCAGCCTCCCGAGTAGCTGGGACTACAGGCACCCCCCACCACATCTGGCTAATTTTTGTATTTTTAGTAAAGACAGGATTTCACCATATTGGCCAGGCTGGTCTCGATCTTCTGACCTTGTGATCCGCCTGCCTCAGCCTCTCAAAAGTGCTGGGATTACAGGCGTGAACCACCGTGCCCAGCCATGTGTATGCTGCATTTGAATTGTGTGGTGGTGAAAATTGAAGGGGTGCCTTAAAGAAGATTTACTTTAGCTCTGTGTTTTGAAAAAACTCTTTCAGATACATTTCTTTATGGTCTTCAGCTGTGTTAAATGGTCTTGAAGGGTAGCTTAAGGAGAAAAGGTCTTATGTATTAAGGACATCATTATATTGTTAAAATTAAGGCAGATGCCTGTAGTTTGTCCTGAATCCTTTACATAAGGCACAGGAATTACAGATGATGAATGAGGAATATGCCACTGTTGGAATTTTCTTAAAGCACACCGTGTGTTTCCACATCTTTCTTTGTACATTAGAGTTTCTCCCTTCATTTAATTTTCATTTGGGAGTGTTATTTTGGATTTAATCTGTGTAAACTATATGCCCATGCCTTTGGATTAATGGACTTCACAAAGGTAGTGATTAAAGTTTACAGATGTGGGAAGCTACAAATACGAAAGGAAGCTTACATTTTTCTCTTTTTATTCATTCATATATATATTCCCATTTTGTAATTCCTTAGCATCATGTCATTGTTCTCATAAAAATACACTGTATTTTCTGAAATGATACAATCTATGAAGCATTTCCCATTATGTAGACACCATGTGTTTAAATTATAGCAATTTCTTAAGGTTTTAAGGCAAAATGAGCTCTTAGAAGTGTGATTAATAGCAGGGAATGAGGCTAATGCTGGGTCATCAGTGGTACTCCATTACAAAAAGGTTGGATTAATAAAAGCATCCATCTTTTTGACCAATAAAGCGTTTGAATGATATGCTTATAGTTCTTATCTTATAGTAGTTACTTGCTACTAAATAAACTCTGAACTTGTATTGTGGAAAGGCGGCATGACTTAAGTGGCTGATGCACAAGTTTTTTGATGGTGTGAGAAAAGGCAGGCCTGGATGGGAGGCTCATTGTTGGAGCTACTGGTATTTAGGGTGTCTTCTACAAGCATAATACCCATGAACTAGGAAACTCATTTGGTTTGGGGGCAAGTGTAAAGAATCTGGCTTCTTGGTTGATTATGTCTTTAGCAGTGTACGTGTCAATGTAGCCCCTCAGTACGTGCTTTGTGAGTTGCACTGTTAGGAATCCAGTGCTTAAGGGTCAAGATTATAGCGTGGAGGTTCATGAGGGTCTCTTAAGTCTCCTGTAGCTCAGTTGCCCAATATATGAGCCTTGTACCACTCACAGATAGGTTGGGAGAGGATTTTTCGGTGGCTCATAAATCATTCACCAATTCTCATTACTGTGGTTCAATGTTGAAGCAATTCCATTTTCAATTCTTTTTTAATCCTTCTGATAAAGCCAAGGAGAAAGTCTCAATTTGGTACTAGTATCTTTAATCTGTCTCTACCAGTTGTAAGCTCATTATTTAACAAAGGAAGAACATGGTTCCACTCAGAGCCTCTGAGAAACAGCAGGCTCTAGCAGAATTTAATATCGTTGGTTAGCTTTTATTACATGCATTATAAAAGTCTTTCTCACCTACAAAGGGTTACATACTGGTTTTCCATTTGAAGAAGTGATACGAAGTTTCCTCTGAAGGTAGATGTATTTATCAAAAGTGAATCATTTTTTAAAATAACAATATGGTAGATGTGGATGGAGATGGTGACAATAATGAAGATAGAGGTAAAAGTGAATGCATGGGGCTTGGGAAACTAGCTCCAGTGTCCACTAAGATGCCACAACCTTTCTGAGATTCTCAGAATTTGTCAGATTTTCATTCTAGGGAGGAGTTACCCAAAGAAAAATCAGTCCTTCCCAATCTTGAGTTAGTCCAAGGCCTCCTTAGAACTATTTTCAATTTTAAAAATAATTTATTGAACAGCTTATATAAAAGCCTTCATAATGTACTTTTTAAAAAATAAAACTTTTACAATTTGGGATTCATGGGGAATAAAATAAGTAAACTGGGTACATAGAAGTAAAACTAAATGTGGGCCAGGCATGGTCGCTCATACCTGTAATTCCAGCACTTTAGGACGCCGATGGGGGAAGATCACTTGAGGTCAGGAGTTGGACACCAGCTTGGCCAACATGGTGAAACCCTGTGTCTACTAAAAATACAAAAATTAGCCAGTTTTGATGGCACACCCCTGTAATCCCAGCTACTCGGGAGGCTGAGACAGGAGAATCACTGGAACCAAGAGGCCAAGGTTGCAGTGAGCCCAGATTGCGCCACTGCACTCTGGCCAGGGAAACAGAGCAAGACTCCATCTCAAAAATAAAAATGGAAAAATGGAACTAAATGTGGGTTAGGGCAAGTTTAACACCACTGCTGGGAAAGAGGAAAGAAGACACATTATTTATCCTGCTCATGGTAAGGAATAGGTGAAACCATCTTCAAACAGAAAAGAGTTCCCCATTCAAGAAATGATTATATGCCCAGGTTTAGCCTAGCTTTCAAAACTCCAGGACTCAATTATGATTTCCCTTTATGAAGGGAAATGGTTACAACTCTTTGGATTACCATTTAGAATTGTCAACTATGTTTATAATCCTTTACTAATATTCTGGTTCATCTGGGGTTCAGGAAAAGAAAATAAAAACTGAAGCTCAGGAGAACTGGACAAGAGCTGAAGTGCAGAGAGTGAATCATCAGCATTTTCTCCTGAAGACAGGACAGTGAGGATACGAGGACACAGCCCTCCACTTTGACTTTTTTATTTTATTTTATTTTTCTCTTAGGTTTTCACTGGGGTGTTGGTTATAGAAGCCCCTTTACTTTTCTCTACTTCTAGTCATCCATAGGGTAGTGAGCACGGAATCTGAGAACGTTCTGTTCTCAAAACATTAGAGGAAGATTCTCTCTGTTAGTTGTTCCAGCAGCCAGACTTGCATCATCATTCAGTTGAGCAAGTCTGATTTTCTTTCTCAAGGGCAGTAGAACAGCTCCAGCCCTAGAGGGCTTTTAAGGGAAGTTCTTGGTGTCCCTTCCCTGCATGTCCATCAGGTGTTAACAGGTCCTTGAGCCTGAAAAATGGCCTCCTACCAGGGCACTGAATGCTCGGTGGAAATTTTCTTCCCCTGACATTGTCGAGGCCTCAGGGAGCTGTTGATTTGGGGAAAGATGATGGTTGGCAGAGAGGGACTTAGGAAACAAACCACAGAGCAACAAAACAAAAACATGAAAGACAACACACTAGTTACTTTGTGACTTTAGGTTTGCAGAACAAAGATTAGATAATTGAAGCAAGGCCAGGAAACAAGAGCAGCTAGAGAAGGTTGAGGAGTTTATTCACAGTGGAACTCGGGAGAGGGATATCTGTTGCGGGGGTTGGGGCAGACCAACACAATTTTTGTTATTTCTTTTTAGACAGAGCGGAAAATTCCAATAACCTGATTGTTAATCATGTAATTGCCAGAATCCACTTAGGTGTATCTTTATTTTTTTAATATCATTTTCTCATTTCCATATTTTGCTTTGGATATCCAGCAGACAGTGTTTTGCTGCACTTTGCACTGACATCATGCAGAATTTAAAAAAAATTAGCTAACTGATTATAAGTGTAAGATATAGATAAATTACCAAACTGCTTTTCAGTATGTTTTGCTTATTAAATTTTAAGTAATGGAAGGAGGTTTTTCAAATGTATCAAAATTAAATAGTTTAATGGTGTTAAAGTATCTGTAAAATAGGTTGAAACTAATGTTTTAATTGCAGATTGTGTTTCTAAATATAGTATCTCTGATAAGACATGATAACTTTCTTATAACACACAGTAAGCTGCTTTATGTGGTAGTACACATCAGGGAAGTTGTTAGAGATTAAACGTTTCTTCTTAACACTTTTGTTAATGCACACACCGAACTTATTATTCATTCTGGGCTTTGAAGAGCGGAGATTTTATTGATAAGCTGACAGAATGAACCCCTGAGTGTTTATATGGGACATCAACTGATTATTTTATTTTTTGATGTTTTTTAAGGAAAACGTCATAAACTGATATAGTTGGATTTTTGCAGAGTAGTTGAGAATGCTCTACATCTGTTTGTGGGCCCACTGGGCTTAAAGGTATCTTAGAATAGAAGCTTGATATGGGGAGACTGGAGCATTAAGGTTTTCCTTCTGGATGAAACATTAAAGATTCGAATCTGTGTTTGACCCATATATTTCATTGATAAAAGAAGATGAGCCCAAGAAATGAATGCAGAGTTACTGAAGCGTGAAAACATTATAGTGTTTTAAAGCTGTTTTCAAATCCAACCTTTAGTAGTTTAAACCACGTGGATGCTTTATTTTTATCTGCAAGCCAGGAAATAAAAGGGTATTGACTGAGCTCTCTTGGTCTTATTTTGGGGTGACTGACCTCTTTTTCTTAGAGGGGCCTGTTTTCTGTTTTTTAATTTCTGAGTAATGTCACCAGTAAAGAGTTAAGCGGATCTGACTGGCTTCACTCTGGCTTATATGATGATGAGTAATGTGATGTTGGTAACAGCAAATTGTTGTTTATAAGCAAACATGGCATTGTGCAAACAAGCAGGCTTGGTCTCCAACCGGTTTGATTTCATGGTGGTCAGCAGCTGATCTATGTAACATACAACCTTTCTGCCTCTCTAAATGTCAGAAGAATGACTGTTTGTTTATCTTGCCTTCTTCCCAGCTGTTTACTCTGTAATGCATTTACCTCGACCTTGATTCTCAAAGAGTGGCCTCTTTCTCCTCCCCAGTTCTGTTTACGTTAGCCCTGCCCCTGGTGTCACCTATGAAATCTGTTGATTATTCCACCTGGTTAATGTTAAATTGCTCTTGTAAGATGATGTGTTTGTTCATAAACACAAATGCTGGGCCCCTTGTTTACTGTACCCATGGCAGCAATCGTTATTAAACAGATATTGCTTTGTTTGCGGGTGTGAGCAGCAGTTTATCCTGCAAGGTCTGTTTAACACACACACACACACACACACACATACACACACACACACACACACCCACAAACTTAAAAGCTAGAATTTTGATAAAGAAAGAAAAAGGGGAACTTGTCCCTGGAATGTGGTTGAAACAGACTTAGGTTTGCTTTTCTTATCTTTTGCTTGGATGAAGGGGCTGGCGAGATTAGCAAGTTGTTTGGTTTTTCTAAGAGATTTCCTTAGTGTAATGATATCTATGCAGTTGTTTGCTTTTTTCTGAAGGGAGAGAGCTCTCCTGAAAGGCCACTAGCTCGGTAATAGAGCATCAGATGGCTAGAAATTTCTTTGTGGAACAAACAAGGACTTAGAAGGTATAGGAGAAAAGTCTAGTACTATGCACAAGGCAGTCACCATTGAAAGGTACAATCCTTGGATTTTGTGTTACTGTGTCTATCTTGTGTGTTGTCCTGTAGGCTTGATATGATCCTGCTGGATGCATGTACTCTTTGTCAAGTTTGAGAAGGGAGGATTAACTTTTATTTTGATGTGTTCTGAATAAATCCTCCCTGCCATAAATGAAGATATTTTAACTGGGAAGAAACTATACAGTTAATATGCATAATATATTTTTAAAAGCCAGTGTTTTTACTCTTACCTGTGGTTCTTACCTGTCCATTTTAAAGTGAATTTATGCTTTGTATCATTTCTAGTTAAGTAAAGCAAGCATGTGGCTGTTTATCTAGTTTGGTGTGTGCACATGACGCTTGTCCCTTGGACACTGGGAGCCACCTTAGATAAGACCTGAACATTAGCCTGGCCTTTGTCATGTTTTGCAAACAGCAGAGAAAACTCTCAGCTCGCATCATATCATCATTTTTTTTAAGTTATTGTTTGTTGCTGTTTCTGAATTTGCCTTGTGTTTCAATATGAGGCGTGCTGTCCTAGCATTTGCTGTAAATTACAAAGATACAACACTGACCAGGGTGGTGAGGGTAGAGGCTGGAGGGTCATGACCTGCGGAGGCAAATGGTGGTCTTTTATATCAGAGAAGCCTTGCTCATCTGTCTGTGAGAGCAACTTTCAGGGGGGAAAATACATATATGTATATTGGAGTTTTTGAAGGATAAAATTAAATAATGGTTCCTTTCGCACAACGGAGAAATGCAAGCAACAGAATTCTGATGGCCCACATTCACTACATTACCATGATGCTGAGAACATATTGTTCACTTTGGCCACTAGAGCGGTGAGGGGCTTGAGCTGAAGCGGGAGATACGTGAAGTGTGTCATCGAACACGCCAGTCATAAATTGATGTTATGAACCTGGCCTCGTGTACATTAAATGATAGAAAATATAGAAATGCAAAAAAAAGACTTTTCTGAACTGGTTGTTGGTCACTTTATTCCACTGGACTATTTGTGAGAATTCAGCTGTTTGAATGTTCAAATGATTAAAGTTCCGCGGGCTTTGTTAGTTCTCAAACTTAAAATCTATTTTGTTCTGTAAAAATGCATTTTAATTAAGCTCCCCAGAACACCTGGCCCCATCATGCCTGACCTTCAGAGGCTTCCTTGTGGCAAAGCAAACAGCCTAGCACTGGATTGGCAAAGCTCCTTTTCAGTCTCTATTTAATTATTTGAGCTCCTCGGGATTAATATGCGAGGGAGTGGGTATGCTTTCTGCTTTGTACTTGTTTCCTAGAGCGGCTTCTTTCTAACTTCCCTCGTTTGCCCACAGTTGCTATGATTACAGCACTTAAACTCTTGACTATTAGGAAAGAAGGGAACCAAGACCCACCAGAGCTGAAAAGCTAAAAAATATAAATTTAGACATCTGTAATTTTTGGAGCAGGGTCAACTTGTTATCTGTGCTCATTGGTGTCTCACAAAGATTACAGTATCCAAGAAAGTTTGATGAAGACAGTTCTGAAGAATAAGACATTTACAGTTGCTCTGAACAACTTTACTGCCTTGGCATTGGAATGCAGAAATCCTTTTTTTCCTTGGAAATATGAAGTCTCCTGTCTTCACATTGAAAGCCTGGTGAAGAAGGAGGAAGCCTGTGCTTTTGTTAGGAACATTATTTTATTACCACCCAATCCCGCCAACTCTGTTCTGAGTCATAAATTACAGGGAAAATTAAACATCCTATTGTCTGCCATCTCCAGCCCATCTGAATTGTCCATATATATATATTCAGTGTTTCCAGTGGGTTTTTGTAGGATATTTCATTGGTTGATTATCTTTCAGTGTTTAATGAGATCATCCTACTTCTCTTAAGACCTAACAGATTTAATGGCTTGTTACTTTCGGAGTTTCAGAACACCAAAACAGTTAAAGATGTGTACAGGAAATAGAGTATTTTTAAAGTTGGAATATAAAAGTTGGAGGCCAGCACAAGCCCTTGATCTCATTTGATCAAGAGGTTGGCCTTGGAATTTTCTGTCATTTAATCATTTAGTCAAACATTTAGTAATTATGTATTAAATTCCTGTTACGTGCAAGGCATACCTGAAAGTTAAACTTGAGATAAAAGATGTATTTATTTATTATTCTTATTAAACAAATGGAGCTGGGAAAGTGGACAAGGAAACTATTTTAATCTGAATGCTTCTTCCATTGAATTGATAAATATAAACTTTTCCTGGTTTAATTGATAAATACAAGTTAGTTTCTATTTCTTTTCTTCCTCTTTTGAAGGCAAGAAAGCTGCCGTATTACATTATTGAAAATAAGCATGGGTTTTCTAAGTTTTTGCCAATTTAGGGTTCCTTGCTTGCGTTGGTCGTCATAGCTATAGATGCTCCCCACTGGCCATGTGAGATGCATTCAAATGCATCTTGCCTTTGCTTACGTGTACCAAGCCCTGCACCTCCTGCATTCCAGAGGGCAGGACAGGTCAGAGGCGCCGTTTGGACACAGGTGCTGTGTTCTGTAGGAGGGGTGCTCCTACAGCTGGTTTGTTTCTCCCCCCCGCGGAGGCCCGACTCCTCACTTCCATGATATTCTTAGCCTCTACTCACCTGAGACCTGGAATGATTCCAATTTTACCCTGATCTCCCATATGGCTAAATGAGTGGCCACATTTGTTTTGTTTTTGTTTTTTAAAAAACATGCTTTTGACAATTTCATTGCTCCTGAACTTTTATTCCAGAGGGGCTAAATGAAATTCCAGATTTTTAAAGATACATGTAGATAGACATCTATGGTGCATGATAAAGTTGATAATACATAAATCATTTTTAACAACAGGTAATATGCATAATTTATGGTGTTACAGTGCTATCTTTCTGATATTTATGATGGGTAATGTTCAGTTTTGGCCCTCATATTACTGCTTTAAATTATACCACAAGAAAATTAATGAGAAAGTAGATTTATGGGTTTCATTTGTTTGTCAATTCAGAAATTAATTGGGTGTTAATTTTAGCCGTCCCTCATCAGACCAGGACTGTAGTATGTGTGCATTACTTTGCATTCATTGTAGCTTACCTCCCATTTATTGTGGGTCACTAGCTTTGCATACATTAAAATAGCCCTCCGGCTCATTCCCTTGATTACTTTTTGAACTGCCATGCATTAGAAAATTCACGCCTTTCTGTTATAATTATGAAAATATGGTATTGGAAGACGGTGCCTGTAGGGTTCATTCATAATTTGTAGAAGTTATCTCAGGTGAGAAAACAATTGTCTGATCTAACTCTGTTCCTCTTGTTTTGTTCTTTCTCCTCCCGTCTACCCTTTTTTTTTTCCTTCAAGAGTAGCCCATCCAAGCCCATTTCTAGACAGTGACTCTACATCTTGGGGCCGCCGTCTTTCTGTCTCCTCACCTGCTTCCTTAACCACTAAGTCTCATTTGTCATTCCCTCCACCAGTCAGTCCTTCATCTCCTCAATGCCACCTGCTCCAGCAGCATCTCTCCAGGTGATGGGTGAGCAGTGTGAAAGCATGCCCCTCGGCCGGGCGCGGTGGCTCATGCTTGTAATCCCAGCACTTTGGGAGGCCGAGGCGGGCGGATCACGAGGTCAGGAGATCGAGACCACGGTGAAACCCCGTCTCTACTAAAAATACAAAAAAATTAGCCGGGCGTGGTGGCGGGCGCCTGTAGTCCCAGCTACTCGGAGAGGCTGAGGCAGGAGAATGGCGTGAACCCGGGAGGCGGAGCTTGCAGTGAGCCGAGATTGCGCCACTGCACTCCAGCCTGGGCGACAGAGAGAGACTCCGTCTCAAAAAAAAAAAAAAAAAGAAAGCATGCCCCTCATGCTAGCAAATGTGATGTCTCCATTGTTGCAGTCCTCTACTGAGAGTCTGTGACTTTTTTCTGGGATTTCTATTGCTTGATTCCCTCTCTATTGTGAAGAGAGTAACACCCACAAGAGCATTAAAGAGTACAGAACTGGTTTAATATCCTAGGCCACCCTACTGTTTGCCTACTAGGGGAAAAAAACCTGTGGAGCTGCACCCCACTCCTTAAAACTCCTTTGTCTTATGTTGCCTTGTAAACCCTTTGCACATTAAAAGGGAACCAGTTCATTTGCTTGATGAGAACCAGAACTAAATGTATGCTTTATATCATAATATAGACAGGTTGGTCTTCTTTTTTCCTCAATGGCGTGAACACGATTATTGACGGTTTTAAATCTTAATGATGCAACATGAGTAATTTTTAAAAGTACCTCTCTTAGAGCTAAAGCTAGTCCGAGTCTCATCCTTATTCTTTCTCAGTCTACAAACTGCATGGAGTTAACCGACAATAAATAAAGTAAGAGGCATGTGTTCAATATTTCCAAAATAATGAAATCTACATAGTGAAATTCACATTTCCTTCCTTCCTTGCTTCCTTCCTTCCTTCCTTCCTTCCTTTTCCATGAGCTTCTGTTATCTCTTCAGAATTGCATGCCATCTTCCTTTTTTCTCTGTACATGGATGAACAATGAGAAAGAGAATTTTTCTTTTCGGATGGGGGTGGACTGTGTAATTACTCTAATAATTTTCCTAATAGTGATTTCACCATTAACTTCTCTTCTCCCCGTAGAAATAGAAACATATTTTACAAAACTATGTTTAGTTTAATTTACACATCCTTTTATGAACAGACCAAGTTCTTTAAGGGCATTTATTCTGCTTCATATAAATAATTGATCAGCCAAGTTAATTTACTTCTGCCTGACTTGGTCAACCTTAATTAACTGCCCTGGAATCAAGACTGAACTTTTTGTTAGCTTAAAATCTTTCACAAGCATGATAACAAGGGCTTTATTTTCCCTAAATTTTCAGCATCAACACTGTAACCAAGGAAATAATCATAATAATAAAGCACTGCTTTAATTTACTATAAATACATTGGCCTGGACATTATGAATTTTCCAGAATACTTCCAGAGAGCAGCTCTGTTGGCAACAGCAATAAATAAGCATGCTAAACTCAGTCCTTGTCCTTTTCTACAAGTCCCTCCAGCACAAAAATCGAACCTTTGAAATCAGTAGCTCTGTAATGTTTCCAAGCAAGATGAGAAGTAGATCATTTTGGCTTCTTTAGGCTTTTTGACATCTATGCAATTGTAGCATTGACCTTTGTGGGGTTAGATTAAATGGATCACGTGATTTAAACGGGCTCAGTTCATCTGGAGATGCCACACAGGAAGGCAGAGGAAGATTTGGTGTTGTTTCTGGAGGAAGGACTTGTTTGTGGGTATGGTGTGGCCATACCTTTGTATTCAGGCACTTTGTATGATTATACAGTGTTTCCTGCTGTCAGTATGTCACGGAGCAAGGCAGTTGGTTAGTTATAGGGTTAGTTATTCCCCCAGAGAGAAGCAGAGGTTATGCAAACCGGGTGCCTGGGACAAGCTTCCTCAAAGCAAAGAGGGTGCAGCATCCCATTATGGAGAAGATAGATTCCTCTCCTATATATTGACTTGATTTCAGATGACTCTTATAGTGAAAACTCAAAAGAAAAAGACAGTTGTTTGCAAAATAGTGCAGATGCCTTATATCATTGTATTTTAATGCTTTTCTTTGTCCACCTGCCACTCTCATTGTTGTCTTTTCTGGAATTTCCATAGTTTTCTTTTCATTAATTTTCTTATCCACTACCCAGCACAGGACTTTACAACCTGGAGTTTCTTAATCATTTATTAAATGGACAAGTTCATGTCTGAAACAGAATAGTTATGGCTACATCTATCCCTTAAGCGACTGAGCTTTAGTTTTCTTATCTGTGAAATGGGGATAACATTTACCTGCCTTATCTCCCTCCTAGCCTTGTTACAAGTTTGAAAAGCACATCAGAGGGCTTCTGCAATTCGTGAAGTGTGATACAGATATAAAGGCTTATTAAATGACTTGGAACGTTTGATAGAAATATTGCTGGCCCAGACACTGTTAGAAATGTTCTTAGACACTGACACTCCTATTTTTTCACATGTGCTTTTTCAAAAAGCTGTTTTCTCCTGATTGGTGTGGGAGATTATGGGAAATTTTAAATCTTCCAACCTACATACTACTGTTAGCACTTGACTAATTAAGGACATCCTCAGACCAAAATAATCCTTTATGCAATTTTGGTCCCAAAGCCTGCACTCTCACAAACCTGATTCACAAGCCAAGCTGCTTGGCTTGATGCCTGCAAAACTTGTACTGGAGGACTTGGCAGTCTGCTTTGGAACTGCATGGAGCAAAAACAGGGCCTTCTCATCAAATTGTGTATTGGAGACTGTTCTTACTCCACCCACCAGAATGGTGTCTCACCAAGGAAACAAAAGCAGGACCAGTCTCTTAGACGCTTGCTCTCAGGCCTGGGATCCCGATGGTCACATAGTCTGAAAGCAGCATTCTACCTGCAGCTCTCTTCCATCAGGACAGGATATTTGGCTAAATATTTATGCCTCATTCTTAGGGCAGGGATAGAGTTTATATATGTGCAATGTTGTTGTCTTTTGGGGATCAAGTCCCTGGTATGGGAAGGTATTCCCAGAAGGAAAAATATCTGTATATATACATATTTTTAAATCTATATCTATAGACTTTTTCTTTACGTATATTTGAGCTATATCCTGATAATTAGATGGATTTCCTTGCTACCTACTCTTAGACAAATGCTCTCTTGCTTAAATACCTAACACTGTGCCTTTTCCTATAATTCTTTTTTTCCCTCCCCCCGCCCCCTTTTTTTGAGACAGAGCCTTGCTCTGTTGCATGCTCTCTGCTCACTGCAACCTCTGCCTCCTGGGTTCAAGCAATTCTCCTGCCTCAGCCTCCCGAGTAGCTGGGATTACAGGCATGTGCCACTACGCCCGGCTAATTTTTTTGTATTTTTAGTAGAGACCGGTTTCACCATGTTGGCCAGGCTGGTCTCGAACTCCTGATCTCAAGTGATCTGCCTGCCTTGGCCTCCCAAAGTGCTGGGATTACAGGCATGAGCCACTGCACCCTGCTCTTTTCTTTTAGTTCCGTACAAAGGGGCAAGTTTGTGGAAGAGAGACTGAAACACCCAAGGAAAAGTACCTAGGTTTCACTAATTCATTTCTTTTTTGGTGATGAACAAGGCACTCATGTTGTCACAAATTATCTTGTTACCTGATTCTTACATCTTAGGGAAGATTTTGGTTATTTTTGATAGATGCTTTACTCTGTGGACAGTAAGACTATAACTGCAATTTCTAAAGGACTGTAATTATTAGAAAGTCTGATCTGAAGACATGAGAATGAAAAAATAATAATAGAAATCAAGAAACGAGCGTGAATCAGCTGTTACTTCTCAGTTTGTTTCCCACCTGCTAGTGAAAAATGCCATTCTCAATCCACTTTAGAATTGGATCAACTTAAAAAATATATACGTCTTTTGGGTTTATGAAGAGTCTGTATCAAGTTGGATCATGCTATACAGTGAAAGGAAATGAAGAAAGATGTGAATTTTTCTGCTTTTAATTTTTCCATTTGGTTTTTGTGCAAGTCTGCAGAAAACAGACTTCATCCAATTTCTAGCAAGAAAACAATGTCCTCTAAAGATACCCAAAGATTGAAATTTCCCTGTTGTCACATTTCATGTATGGGGCAGAAATCTGTAGCATTGGTTGTGCATGCGTCCTTCCACAATTGGAACACATTTGCGTAAAAATTTTCTGCCCTTTAATCTGGGATTGGTATTTCACGTTAAAGTCTTAATTATTCAGGCATTTCTCAGCTTTCATGTTTGAACTCTTCACTTCCTTTAATGGTTGTTGCTTTTCCTTTTCCAAATCCTGGTCTGTGAACTTGGAGTGTGACCCTGCCGTTTTCATTGTTTTGCCCCCACTGAACCTCAACTTTAAAAATACACATTGTGGTTAAGAGCTTTGACGTAACTGAACTGGTTCAAATCCTGATTCCACCATTACTAGCTGTGACATGTAGTGGACAAATTAAATAACTTGTGGATCCTTAGTTTTCTCATCCACAAACTGGGGGTAACAATCATCATCAGCACTAAATTGGAGAATATGTGTAAATCACCTGCGTTAGGGCCTGCCTGACCCAACAGTAGTGATCAGTAGATGGTAGCAGTTGGTATTAGCAAATGCTATCTGTCTTTTGTCATCTTTGGACACTTTTTCTGAGCCAAATGCTGAATCAGCTCTCTGGGATAATGGTTTTGTGCCCAGAGAGTAATAAGAGTGAATGTGAAATGTATTTACACCTAAGTGATATTTTCTCTCTCTCTCTCTCTTTTTTTTTTTTTTTTTTGTGAGTTGGAGTCTCACTCTGTAGCCCAGGCTGGAGTGCAGTGGTGCAATCTCGGCTCACTGCAACCTCCACCTCCCAGGTCCCGGTTCAAGCACTTCTCCTGCCTTAGTCTCCTGAGTAGCTGGGATTACAGGCATACACCACCATGCCCAGCTAATTTTTGTATTTTTAGTAGAGGCAGGGTTTCACCATATTGGCCAGGCTGGTCTTGAACTCCTGACCTCGTGATCCACCCGCCTCGGCCTCCCAAAGTCCTGGGATTACAGGCATGAGCCACCGCACCTGGCCCTAAGTGATATTTTCTAGCTACTCATTTTGCACCATTTTTTTTTCTTTTGTTTTGAGATGGAGTCTCGCCCTGTCACCTAGGCTAGAGTACAATGGCGTGATCTTGGCTCACTGCAACCTCCACCCGCTGGGTTCAAGCAATTCTCTTGCCTCAGCCTCCCGAGTAGCTGGGATTACAGGTGCCTGTCACCATGACTGGCTAATTTTTTTCTTTCTTTTTTTGTACTTTTAGTAGAGACAGGGTTTCACCATGTTGGCCCGACTGGTCTCGAACTCCTGACCTTAAGTGTTCCACCTGCCTCATCCTCCTCAAGTTCTGGGATTACAGGCGTGAGCCACCGCCCCCAGGCCTATGTATATTTTTTCTATTAGAATTTTAGTACCTTCGGCCAGGTGCCGTGGCTCACGAGGCCTGTAATCCCAGCATTTTGGGAGGCCAAGGCGGGTGCATCACCTGAGGTCACAAGTTCAAAACCAGCCTGGCCAATATGGTGAAACCCTGTCTCTACTAAAAATACAAAAATTAGCTGGGACTGGTGGTGGGCACCTGTAATCCCAGCTACTTGGGAGGCTGAGGCAGGAGAATTGCTTGAGCCCGGAAGGCGGAGGCATTGAGCAGAGATAGTGCCACTGCACTTCAGCCTGGGTGACAGAGCAAGGCTCTGTCTCAAAAAAAAATGTGTAATATCAACAAACAGTGCCTGCACATGTTAAAATTTAATGTTTATACCTAATATGCTCTATAGGATGACTTGCTCGTTTTTGAGCAAGGGAACCAGATAGAAGAAAAATTTAATCTTGGGCCGGGCTTAGTGGCTGCAATCCCAGTACTTTGGGAGGCCAAGGCGGGTGGATCACGAGGTCAGGAATTTGAGACCAGCCTGACCAACATGGTGAAACCCCTTTCTTTACTAAAAATACACAAAAAATTAGCCGGGCATGGTGGCGTACACCTGTAATCCTAGCTACCCTGAGGCTGAGGCAGGAGAATCTCTTGAACTCGGGAGGTGGAGGTTGCAGTGAGCCAAGATCGCGCCACTGCTCTCCAGCCTGGGTGAGAGAGTGGGACTCCGTCTCAAAAAAAAAAAAAAAAAAAAAGAAAAGAGAAAAATGTAATCTTGAATTCTAGGTTTACCTACAAATACTAGTTTTTTAAGGGTAAAAAAAGTAATATATTTAAAACAATACTACCGAAACTTGAATTGAGAATGACAGTTTCAGACCCGAAACTAGGGGCCTGGCCCACTAATGAGGGGATACGTTGAGTGAAAGAAAATGACAACTGTTTACAGATTTTGGCAACATTTAAACCAAGGCCCTTCTCCTTATGCACAACAACTGTTTTAACAGCTGCTTTTTTTTTTCTACCCCCACCCGCCCCCCATCTTGGAAATCCTTGTATCAGGTTTTTGAGTCATGATGCAAGAATCTGGGACTGAGACAAAAAGTAACGGTTCAGCCATCCAGAATGGGTCGGGCGGCAGCAACCACTTACTAGAGTGCGGCGGTCTTCGGGAGGGGCGGTCCAACGGAGAGACGCCGGCCGTGGACATCGGGGCAGCTGACCTCGCCCACGCCCAGCAGCAGCAGCAGCAGCAGCAGGTACTGGGCTTTGGAGTCTTGGCAGGTGGAGGGTGGTGGGTGCGAATTTTACTGCAGAATTTTACACTTAATCACTATCTCGCCAATCAGTGTTTTGTGCTCACCTGTCTGTCCATCTGTCTGTCTGTCGGTGGCATCTCATAAACCATCAGCCCTCTAGGAGTCCCAGCAGTTGGCTTAAGAGACTAATTTTCAAGCCCTTGGGAGTGGAAGTCCTGCAGGTCCCCTTGTGGGGAGCAGTTGCTGAGACGAAGATGAGTGGACCTGTGTGTCAGCGTAACCTTTCCCCATTGTGAATAAAATTACTCTTTGGAGAAATGGTTCCCACTGCCTTCGTGCAAAAATAAAAATTAAACGAAAAACAGGCTTAAGGCTGTGAAGAAGGAAATAAGAGCTAAGGAATAAAAGAGAGAAAAAGAGTAGATGAGTAAGGAGAGTTGAAATAAATACGTAGAAGGACAGGCGGAAATGGCGAGATAACAGCCAAAACATCTAGAAGACGGGCATCACTGTAGGAAGCTGCTTCCCTCTACGTGTAGGAATTTGGGGTATAGGGTATTTAGGGTATTTACATATGTTCCCTGTATTCATGCAGCAGTGGGTTTGTGGCTAAGTCTTACTGCTTTAAATTATCTCTTATTGGTGCCTCCCCAAAATGCACCTAAGTTGGGATGTACTCATTCCTGTTAGTTATACTTTTTACAGGTATAGAACTGGGTACCTGTGAGTGACTGGTAAAATATTTCCAAATGGTACAGGCGACCCAAGAAATAGTGTTTTCTTGTCAAAGTGTTGATAAAAATTCAAATAAGTAAACAGCATTTGCTTGAAGACTGACTGGTTTTCCAGCCTCTCTCAGACTCAGGAAATATTATTAGGGTTTGTTAATAATAATAGATGGTTTGTGACCTGTTTTGTTCTTGATTTACTTATTCAAAACATAGTTATGGTGCCAGGCAGAAACAGGTGAATTAAAAAGAATGAAGTACCTTTCGGCCTTTCTGAAAGCTGCTGGAACTCTTGTGGGGAGGAAGAAGATAGAGACAAAGTGCTTCTCAAACCATTTTCTTGGAATCTGTGTCAGAGAAGCTAAGCTCGTTTGGGATGCAACTTGGAGACAAGCTCTAAACCATGTTTTTTTTTCTCCTTGCCAAGAGTTTTTTAAGGAATAAGGAATGATTAGATTGTTAGCTCCTTACTAGGTGGTGGAACCAACATGAGCCTGTGGAACCTGTCGGGAGAAAGATGCAACAAAGCGCAAGAAAGGAAAAGTAACAGACTAGCAAAAGTCTTAATTCAGAGGACTTCCTGCAAGTGATTTGATCTTTCGTTCACTGGCAGCCCAAACCCATTTGTGCCTGCACCACGGGCTCACTTCAGCTGGAATTTGTGATGTTTGTTGTGTATAAACTTTGTGCATTTAAGTTAGTGCAGATGGCCAAATTCCGACCAGTGAGGTTGTTAGCAAAACCCAGCAGTAGACAGTAAAAGGGTCTCCGTGTATTTGTGCTAGTACATGTTCATGTGATGTTCTCAGCCATTTCATTCAGAACAAATAGTTAATGTTGTTGAATGCTGTCTTCTATGCCCTTACCAGGCAAGTGTCAAGATTGACTATTTCTTTATGAAGCACTTGAGCACTTGAGATGGGGCTACTGACTGATGTGGTGATACTAAATAATTAATATTTAGAGTACATTAATTACATAAATGGGAAATTCTGATTTTTATTTGAGGAGCTAAAAATCATTCAGGATCTCAAAGCAGTAAGCCAGCTAAAAGACTTTACATATAAACCATCAAAACATGTGCACACACACACGCGCCCACACACACAACAGTGATAACAAATTGGCTACATAGAATAAAATTATAAAAGCATATTTCACCAACATCTTCCTTAAAAAGTATCAGTTGCAAACGTATTTATCCACATCTTCCTTTGGCTGTGACCACTTTGGAACATTTGTTGTTATGGGTTATTGATGCAAAGGTCAAGAAATGTATTATGATTAGACTTTTATACTGTTTTTAAATGTTTTTATGACAGTTTTTTCTTCGTATGTCGTTGACACATTTTGGGAAGAAACAAAGCAGTGGGGTCTATCATTGTGGCCAAAACCCCCTGTATCGTGATTAGCAAAGCCTTTGGAAGTCTTTTAAAATATAACATTGACAGCTGTTCAACTCCCCTAAGTATACGGTAAGGCTTTTAACAGGTTGTTGGGGAAAAGGGAAATCTGTAGATGAAATAAGAAAAACTACAGGACTGAAAATATTTCTACAGGACTAGAGTTATCAGAGTTTTCTTCCAGACTGAAAACTGCAACAATTAGACAGTTTGGAGAAATGTGAGCATTCTCCAATGGACTATGGTTGTTTTCATCATTTTTATTCTACAGGTTTTTACTTGAAGTGAGAATACCAGCAGTGAGAAAATCACAGCCATGCTGAATTCATTACTGCGGTAGTCACACAAAACCACGGATAAAATTTCAATAACTGCAGGCCACAGTTGAGTAAACAGTTGCACTGAAATTTAATTCCTGTTGACTTTTCCCCCATTCCTCGCCAGGGGCACATTCAGATTCCGTAGTACAAAGACAACAGGGGTTACAGCTTTGATTAATGTAGGACAGTGGAAGAGAATTAGAACTGTAAAATATGTTAGAAGTCCATGGAACACAAAGATCTGGCTTAAAAGGGCCTGGTATAAAAACGAGTTAATGATGCTGTGTGTTATATTGAATGTTGGAGGATTTTCCAGTTGTACCAATACCATCATTGAGGATACAGGGAGAGTTTTTACTTAGTGCCAGGATATAAAATAAATAAATGCAAACCTTTCCATGTTTGCTCCATATTATCAAAGATAATTACAAATTTTAGCAAATGCCGTTTTCAGAATGGGAGGGCCCTGACAAAGATTCACTATGGAGTGCACTGGTTCCATAGTGAGTTTTGTTTATAGGTTGGCTTAATTGCGTTCAAATGGTATTGTCATTTCTAAAAATTAGTTAGTTGACAACCTAGAGAAATGGGGCAAATCTGGCTTTTCCATCTTCTTTTGAAAAATTAGAATATCTGGTAACCTTGGGCTGATAGTCCCACAAGGGCAACAATTGTTGGGAGATGAATTGCTGTTGAAGACAGGGAGCCCTCCAGCCTGCTCTTGTTCCCACCAGCAGCATTGCTCATTTATGCCTCTAGGTAGTGGAGTTGGCGATTCTGGGCTGGAAGGTAGACTCATCACTCAGAAGCCATCAGCCCAAGAGAGGTGCTGCCATTAGCTGGTAGAGCCCGCCAACACACTCACAAACTGTCTTCCTTCCTCAAGACTAAATGTATTATCTCCGTAATGTTTCAACTCTATTTATGTCTGAGCCCTGAAATTATTATAACAATAGTTTTCTAATAATATAATTTGATAGAGTTTCTGAATATTTTCTTTTATCCATTGAGTAATTCTTTACCCGATACCATAACTGCTTTTTATTTCCTATTATCCCTGCACCATTTCTATGTCTGTAAAAGTTGTATTGGATGTGCACTGCTCCATTATGAAACTCAGCAACAAATACTATTAGCAATTACTAAAGTTTTTTTTTCTTAAAGAAAGGATTTTAAAATGTCCAGAACAATTTCGTAAACTGTGTGGATTAATGCATTTTAAAAGTCTTGAATTTTAGAAGGCAGAATTTTATTTCCATATTGCTGCAAATGAGAGCTTTTTCAGATAAGCATATTACATAGAGCATAATGTTTAGAAGTTTCTCCATATACAGCATATGCTGTCAGGTCAATTAACAGAATGCATACTAGAAAATGTTTATTCAATAAAAATGAATAGCTGTTAAATAAAACAGCTATTTCTTAACAACATTCCATTTAATGACGAGGTTTTTGTGGGGTTTCTTTCTTTTCTTTTTTTTTTTTTTTTTTTTTTTTGGTACCACCTGGCAGTTTTATTGTCTGCAAGTCAGTATAGAGAGAGCTTTGGTTGCTGCAGTTCTGAGGTGTGGCTATCATTTTATATGAAGACAGCAGTTTAGAGGGAATCTGTGAGAAAAAACTTTTAAGATATGCCGTATTTGGAATTTGAACATGTATTATTTAGAGAGTGTGGATAAGCAAAGTGTTTACTTCCCGTGGCTTCTTTCTTTGACATCTGGTTTAAGGTGTTGGGTCTTGTGGCCCAGAAGACAGTGAGTATGTTTTAAGTTAACAATGTAAAAGAAGGAGAGAAAATGTGAAATGACTAGTAAGGAGGTGGGAACGGTAGATAGGGAACTTCTCTTGAAAAAGAAGAAGGGGAGTAAAGGGGACCCATCGGGTTGAATTTTTCCAATGAGCCATTGAAGGAGGTCAAAGATTAGTCATTTCCCGGAACGCAAGAAGCTCAGAGAAATGGGTGGGACTCAGGCAAAGAGTCTAGTTATGTACATTCAAAGGGGATGTAGAGGCCGGCTGTGGTGCCTCATGCCTGTAATCCTAGCGCTTTGGGAGGCCGAGGCAGGCTGATCACTTGAGGCCAGGAGTTGGAGACCAGCCTGGCCAACATGGCAAAACCGCGTCTCTACTAAAAATACAAACATTAGCTGGGCATGGTGGTGCATGACTGTAGTCCCAGCTACTCAGGAGGCTGAGGCAGGAGAATCACTTGAACCTGGGAGGCGGAGGTTGCAGTGAGCCAAGATTGCACCACTGCACTCCAGCCTGGGTGACAAAGTGAGAATGTGTCTAAAAAAAAAAAAACCAAATAACGGCTGGGCACAGTGGCTCACCCCTGTAATCCCAGCACTTTGGGAGGCTGAGGAGGGCAGATCACGAGGTCAGGAGATTGAGACCATCCTGGCTAACACGGTGAAACCCCACCTCTACTAAAAATACAAAAAAATTAGCCAGGTGTGGTGGTGGGCGCCTGCAGTCCCAGCTACTCGGGAGGCTGAGGCAGGAGAATGGCATGAACCCGGGAGGCAGAGCTTGCAGTGAGCCGAGATCGCGCCACTGCACTCCAGCCTGGGCAACAGAGCAAGACTCCATCTCAAAAAAACAAACAAACAAAAAAAAAAACAAATAAACAACAACAACAACAAAGAAACAAAGGGGATGTAGAAAATACAGTGCTGGAGGAACCTGGGAGAATCAGGAATGGATATCCCAGGGTCCTCTGAGCATGGGAAATGGTATTTGAGGGACCATAGTGTCAGTGTTTTAAGAGGGGGAGAAGGGTAGAAATACCTTTTTCGTTTCAGCATAAAGAAATATACAAGCAGGCTGCGTGCAGTGTCTCATGCCTGTAATCCCACCATTTTGGGAGGGCAAGGCGGGCAGGTTCCTTGAGCTCAGGAGTTTGAGACTAGCCTGGGCAGCATGGCAAAACCTTGTCTCTACAAAAAATGGAAAAGTTATCTAGGGGTGACGGCACATGCCTGTGGTCCCAGCTACTCACGAGGCTGAGGTGGGAGGATCCCTTGAGCATGGGAGGTCGAGGCCGCAGTGAGCTGAGATCTTGCCACTGCACTCCAGCCTGGGCTGGGTGACAGATTGAGACCCTGTGTCAAAAAACAAAAAATACACAAGCAAATGAAAATTATTTTCTTCACATTCAAAATGGCAAAATCCATCCCTTCATTAGTTTTTGTTAGTGAAATTGCTGGTGGATATTGAGTAGAAGAAGAAAGCTGTCCCGCAAACATTTCCAGCTTTTTAACTGCCTCTGTGAGAAATAGTGGCTGCAAGAAATAGCTGTTGGTGTCTGTACTGGCAGTAACCACCACTGAATGAAGGTGCTTATTGCATCTGATTCTTTGCATCTCATTTTTACCCACAGGCCTCTGGGGCACCATATTAAAATTCCAGAGGCCATTCCTGGCCTTGTTTCATAACTTATGGGAAATGACGCAGGTTATATGGTATGGATCTATAGGTGTAAAGACTGGGTAGCAATGGCTGGGTTGGCCGAGCCATTATACCACTTTTTTCTTTGAAAGAGGTGGCTTATGAACTTTGTTAGGAATGCCCTCAAGTGGGCCTTTCCCGTTGTAGCTGCTGGAGACTGACTGTGTCTGAAAGGAGGGTCTCTTGATGCTGACAGGGAAAAGCTGATCAGCACCTCTGTGTCCTAGAAGGGGAACTTCCAGGAAGGGGGCATAGAAGAAGGTATTATTAGTATTTATTGAATGCCTACATGGGGCCAGGTACTGTGCTGGGGGCTAGCACCTTCCCTTGCTGGTAGGTAAGATCCCAGCTGTAATTTTAAAGGAATTGCTATGCTGAGATACACTTTTACTGAAGACCTTGCATAGTTCAAATAATGTGAAAAGTATTGATGGTCAAAAATATTTTGTGTAGGAATCAATGCCACCAAAATGTTAGTGATAACCATACAAACAAACTGAAACAAAACTGAGACAGGATTCAGATAATTCTGACAAATAAAGAAAAAGCAGCCACATCGCTGACCCCCCCACATTTTCTTAATTCCCTTTGGGGCTGTTTCTAGAAAAGGCATATTTCACCCTGAATGCTAAATTTAGTTCTTTACTCTGTTAGTTTAGACCTGCCTTCCATCAAAATATTGTTGCCAAAGATTTATGTAACTTGTGATTTGAGCCTTGTATGAAATTCTTTCAAGTTTTGATTACTAAACAGTTATGTGTCATTAATCTCTCCATTGAAAATTAAAATGGCAAGAGAAGCAAAAGAAGAAAAAAGACCTATAACAGAGGAGAATGTGGTCATAGAAAGACAGGTGCCACATTTCATTATGAGTGAAGTGTACCCTCTTGACTTCAAGAGAAAGCTTTGCCGCTTTGAAAAGGTAATTTTAAGCCCTGACCTGTGAGCTAATAAAAATAATCATAAAAAAAGAACGCCCTATCTCTTGTCTACTCACAAGTCTGTTTTTGAACTTTCAGGAGGTATGACTTTAATGGTAATTTGTTGACAGATTAGTTTCAGTGATTGCGAAGAGTTTGTTTTTGCAAAACTAGCAGGTCCTATCTGCTCTCTGAAGGCAAGGAACCTACTTTGCTGTTTTGCAATGGCTCGCGTTTATCGACAACTAGCGCTGAGCAGGCAGAATTGGAATGTTTATATAATGTAAACCTATAGCTGGCCTGATGGAGTCTAGTGTACTTTTAGGTAGTGCATAGATTACTTGATAAAAAGGGTTACAAGGTGACTGCTTTTATGACAAAGAAGAATAGTAATATAAATGCCAGTAGTACACTGAGCCATAAGAAGGAAGTTTATGTAGGGAATTGAACCCCATGTTAGAAAGTTTCTTTTCATCACTTTGTCTTTGAACTCAAATCTATTGTAATTATGAAGTGTTACTTGTAACATTCCAGAGACCCTTTGCTAAATACTGTGTTTGATTTGATTCATAAAAATAGAGCCACATTAGCTCCCCTCCCCCCTGACAAGAAAATGTCCTGAAGAGTTTCCCATACTGACCTTGTCTCAGCTTTGTTGCAAGTGGGCTCATAAGTGAGCTCCACTAGAAAACAGCTGCAATTTATTTCTTTGATCATTCGCATATTCTTTCATTTAACTTTTTCTTTTTTTCTTCTTTTTTTTTTTGAGATGGGGTCTAGCTCGGTCACCCAGGTGAGAGTACAGGGTTGCGATCATGGCTTACTGAAGGTTGACCTCCCCGGGCTCAAGCGATTCTCCCACCGTCAGGCTTCTGAGTTGCTGGGACGGCAGGCCAGCTGTTTTTTTGTTGTTGTTGTTTTTCTTTTTGTTTTCCTGTAGAGATATGGGTCTCACCATATTGCCTAGGCTGGTCTTGAACTCCTGGGCTCAAGCGATCCTCCTGCCTCAGCCTGCCAAAGTGCCAGGATTACAGGCATGTGCCACCACACCCAGCCTCATTTAACTATTATTTATTGAACCTCCGTATGTGGAAGAAAATGGGGGTGGAGGGGGAACTGATATGTTAGGTGCTAGGAAAACATGGGAGAATAACTTAGAGTTTACTTAGCCAGAGCCTGAAGAATAACTAGGGAGGCAGTAGGAAGATGGGAAGATGGTGAAAAGGCAGATTGGGTTCAGCTTATGGGAGGGTTCTAAGTAGAGAAGAAAGATCATATGAGAGGTGGTGTATTAAAAGTAAATCAGAAGGTTGAACCTAGCTGGCTTGGAAGGGAAGAAGTCCTGGAGAGATGAGTGGCCATGACAGTGCTACTGCAGTTGGTCTGACATTTAGTAATTGGCCACTAATGTGGCCCCAGTGAATTGAGGGCACCCTGTTGTTGATCCCTCCTGGCTTCTTGAACATCTCCTCCTCCATCTGAATCCCTTAGTGAAGTGTAAGTTCCATCAGGGAATGGGGGTCATGGGGGCCGGGATCACCTTTCTCATTACCTGGTACTTCCGCAGCACACAGCATAGTACCTGATGTAGGGCAGTTCTGTGACAGACTATTTATGAATGAGTGAAACAGAAAGAGAAAGGAAGGACTGGATAAGAAGAGATTGTTGAGAGGAGTGTTGGGAAAAACAGGACCTTTTGAATTATGAAGTATGCAAATACCAAGGAGTGGGAGTTACCAATGATGAGTCAGGATGTTCCATCTTAATGACTGGCAAAATGGGGGCACCATGAAACAGAAAGAGAGGGGCATGGGGAAGAACCTGAACTCCTTTCTTAGCTGCCACTAGGAGGTTAAGAACTTAAATAAAGGATGGGCTTATTTTGAAAAAGTCATTTTTTAAAAAGACTTTTACAAAAAGATACTCTATGCAGCTAAAACTCACTATTTTGATTGCATATGTTTATTTGCGTTAAAATTATCAAATATTTTCCATTTAGCCTTTGACAGTTACTATTGAGTACATCTTCCAAAAGTCACATGGGAAGTACTGATAAACTGCTTGTGTTTCTATTGATCATGGAATGGGCTTATCTCTTTGAGAGAACAAAACTATGAAGTTAGATCTTTGATAAAGTCTTTGTTCCATATTGACACAAGCTTCTTAGACTGACTTTGTTTTTCAGGTGGTGGGGGAGCGTATGTTGTGTTTCTTTTGTTGGAAAAGTACAATGTGCAATTATTAAACAGCTGGTGCTATTGGAAGACTCATTTAGGAGGTATAGATTAAACTGCCTGGGGACATAAAGGCCCAGTCTTCTTTGTGTATTTAAATTTAGTCATGCCCGGAGAGGGAAGGCGGGAAGCAAGCTCTGTTTTTCTCTTTAGTCCTTCCATGTGGACGTTTTGCAGGATCTTCTGCATAAACTGATAGTGCAAGTACCAACTGTGGAGGGTATTGGATTTTTTTTAAGGTTGGTAACCCGATGTTCCCCTTGAATTAACAATTTTATTCCTATTGTTAGACAGCTCCTTTTTGACTGTACCAAAAATAAAATGAACTTCCTAACACATATTAATCTTCAGCAAAGTTTCTTCAGGTAGACCATTAATTTCAGAATTTATTATCCACACAAACACAACTGAGTTGTCAGTATCACAGCCACCTATTAAAAGAGACAAAGTGGCTAGTGGTTCACACCTGTAATCCCCTTTGGAGGAGGGCGGATCACCTGAGGTCAGGAGTTCGAGAGCAGCTTAGCCAACATGGTGAAACCCCATCTCTACTGAAAGTACAAAAATTAGCCGGGCGTGTTGGCGTCCACCTGTGATCCCAGCTACTATTCAGGAGGCTGAGGCAGGAGAATCTCTTGAACCTGGTGGGCAGAGGTTGCAGTGAGCCGAGATTGTGCCACTGCACTCCAGCCTGGGCTACAAGAGTGAGAGTCCATCTCAAAGAAAAAAAAAAAAAAAAAGAAAGAAAGAAAGAGGCAAAGCATCCACTGATCCTACATTCGTGTTTTTATCACATTACCTTGTCTCATCTTCAACTTCGGTCTCTCCACATTGAAGGGAAGGTGACATGATGTCTTCTTAGTCATTCAAATCCAATAACTTTTAATCTGAAGGTTAAGTAGTGAGATATAAACTAAGAGATGATAATATCAATTTTATGTTCACTGAAGGGCACAATATACCTCTTCCTAGTAGAGGGAAAATTGTGCGTAAAATGTCTTTTGCTTTTCAACAGCAGAGTCATGCCTCTCAGAGCCAAAGGAAGGGATATTTTTGGAAAAAATTAATAAAATAAGAGGTAGCTTCCTAAAGCAGGGCAAAAGTGAATTTTTATTATTATAATTATTAAGTGTTAATTTTTCAGGGCTGCATGATACGAAGTAGTTCTCTTTATAGCCTCCTGTATTGACTCTTGATATACCCTCTGCAAACTCAACAACCTTTTACAAGGTTAAAGACTGGGAGAGAATGACATAATGCTCATTCTTTCCTGACTATTTTTAGTCCTAATGTGTATGATAAATAATACTGTGATAATATTGCTTACCTTTCCTCATTTTTTTCTTCCTATGGGTGATATTTCCATTTCAACTCAGTAGGAATTCAACATCCGAAAGCATTAAGTGAAAATGCATTTACAGTGTGTATTTTTATGATCATATTCTGATTTTTCTCATTCAATTTCTATTTCTTGTAAACACAAAGTTTTGTGCTGTGTGCTATACGTATATATCACGTGTATTTATATAGACTTACTGTATCATTAACAGTTTTTTTTTGTTTTGTGAGATGGAGTTTCACTCTTGTCGCCCAGGCTGAAGTGCAATGGCGCGATCTCAGCTCACTGCAGCCTTTGCCTCCCAGGTTCAAGTGATTCTCCTGCCTCAGCTTCCCTAGCAGCTGGGATTTCAGATGTGCACCACCATGCCCACAATTTTGTATTTTTAGTAGAGACAGGGTTTCACCATGTTGTCCAGGCTGGTCTCAAACTCCTGACCTCAGGTGATCCACCTGCCTCGGCCTCCCAAAGTGCTGGGATTATAGGCGTAAGCCACCACCCCCAGCCCATTAATAGGTTTTTAAGACAGGAAAAGCATCACGCATAAGCTGAGTATGTGACATTCACAGTTATAACTATCAAGATTATATTCTGTAATGTAGCGATTCACAATTATAATTGTCAAGATTGCATTCTGTACATAATTTTAAACTTGTCTCAACTGTTCATTCAGTACCTTCTTTGAGTAGGGGCTAGGTATAAGGTACTTTAAGTCTGCAGACTACACCAGGAATCAGCAAACTATGGCCCTTGGGCCAGATCCAGCCTGCCACCTAGTAAATAAAAGTTCTGTTGAAACACAGCCACACCCGCTTGCCTGCTGTTGCCTATAACTGCTTTCATGCTGCAGCAGCAGAGGTGAGTTGTTGCAACAGAGATTGTGTGGCCCACAAAGCCTAAGATATTTATCTGACACTTTGCAGAAAGTTTGTCAATCTCTGGGTTAATGAATGGCAGATGTGACAAGATTTGCCTTCTACAAACTTCTACCCTTACTTTACAGTGACAAAACTGAGGAAGCATTCGTCACTCTTTTCTAAATTCTCTCTGAAAAATATCTATGTATTTATACTATATTTTTGTTTGTTTCTTTGTTTGAGACGGAGTCTTGCTCTGTTGCCAGGCTGGAGTACAGTGGCCCTGTCTCAGCTCACTGCAACCTCCGCCTCCCGGGTTCAAGAGATTCTCCTGTCTCAGCCTCCCAAGTAGCTGGGACTACAGGCTTGCACCACCACACCCAGCTAATTTTTGTATTTTTAGTAGAAACGGGGTTTCACCATGTTGGCCAGGATGGTCTCGATCTCCTGACCTCGTGATCCGCCTGCCTTGGCTTCCCAAAGTGCTGGGATTACAGGCGTGAGCTACCGCACCTGGCCATATGTGTACTATTGTTTAAGACTTTGTTTCATAGTTTCTGGAGTGGCAAAATGACTTCCAATTGTCATCATTCCTCTAGAGTTTCTTTCTAATCATTCAGCTGACAGCATCTTACAAGTTGGAAGTTTTGACGTTATTGGTGGTTAAAAGAATCTTCAGCCAGTCTAGTAAGGAAATGGAGGTTGGACTCAGTGAGTCACTCACAGAGCAGACAGATGTCCTTGGCCCTGGCTCCTTGCCAAAGAAAATTAACATAAAAACATAACCTATCTTATGTTCATAGTCCTATAGTTGGCTAGAGGATACAAAAATACATTATTCTCGGTATCACCCTGCATTCAAAGATTTCATAATTTAATTAAGGTGCAGTAAGACATAAACAGATAACGTGAAAAGTTTTTACAATTTTTAAAGCAAATTGAAGATCAACTGTAGAAGAGATGTATATGACTAATTGATCGGTGAGTGATTTAGGTAATAAATCTTCAGTAGCCCGGAGAGGACAAATCTGTGTCTATGCTGGTGGGATTTTAGACCTTGGTGAAGTTAGGAAAGAGTCTCAGTATGTGCACATCTGCTGATTTGTTTTAACCTCTTCCATCAGGAGATAATGGATGATAAGTATGCACTGAACTATATGGGTTTGGCTTCTTAGAGATTTTAAAGGCCCCAAAGCTGTGTCTTTTCCATTTTGCCATTTTAAATTTTGAGACAAGTAAGTTTGGATTTGTACTTGGAAAGACTAGAGGCACATGGTGAGGAGAGGTCTTCTTACACCATACTGTAGCATCTGAGCTTATTGGTCTCCAGGAAATGGCCTAGGACTATCTGTTTACCTAGGCACAAAGTTGATTGTACGATTTCCAGAGATTAGATGTGGGCTGACAAGTGTGGCAATTTAGTTGGTGTTGTCCATATTTCACAAACGTTTATATTGAATTTTAGCTACTTTACCTCTATTGATAATGGAACTAGAATAACTGAAACCATAATACCTAATTTAAAAATAGTTGCCAAATTTGAAGGCGTTTGCTCAATTTAGTTGTTTATGAACTGACAGGATTTCTGAGGAGATGGTGTTGCCCTTGTATTTTCTCCCTTCCAACTTTTCTTCTTTCCCTTCTTACTTTCTTGATTCTATTTTTAAGTTTGTAATTGGATCACTTATATCTCACAATTTGCAAAAATCTGTATTGGCATAGTCCATATCTCTAATGCTTTTTTTTTTTTTTTTGAGATGGAGTCTTGGTCTGTCAACCAGTCTAGAGTGCAGTGGCTTGATCTCAGCTCACTGCAACCTCTGCCTCCCGTGTTCAAGCGATTCTTGTGCCTCAGCCTCCTGAGTAGCTGGGATTATAGGCTACTGCCACCACACCTGGCTAATTTTTGTATTTTTAGTAGAGACGGGGTTTCGTCATATTGGCCAGGCTGGTCTGGAACTCCCGACCTCAGGTGATCCACCTGCCTTGGCCTCCCAAAGTGCTGGGATTACAGGCGTGAGCTACCACACCCGGCCTCTAATACCATCATTTTTATGTTTTGCAGGTTTATGGGCCCTCCTTTGTGAATTTGATGAAACCCAAACAACTTTTTCCCTGAAAAGTGTGTTTGTATGTGTAATTTTGCAATTGCAATTTCATCTACAATATGCCCCCCCCCAAAAAAAAAAAATTATACAGCTATTCTGTATGTTAGTTAGATTTGCCAAATGTTTCAATCTTTTGACAAATACTCTTAGGCTTTTCTATGATTAGTTGATATTACCTGTGTTAGTGACCTGTCTCTCTTTAATTTGGAAAAGGGTTCCTCTTTTGGAAGAATGCTTCCCAATGTGTCCCTGGAATAATTTCTCAGATATTTAAAATGTAGTACTGTACAGTGCCAGCTCTGAAGCAAACTCTGGAAAGTAAGGTCATATAAAGCAATCTGTACCAAGAGCCATTTCATGTCTATTCAAATGTAAACACCAGATTTACACAGTCTTGAAATTCTTCTAACTACAGAACCCTATAAACCAGTTGAAAGATCTTTGACTAAATGAGCACCGATTACAATAAGTGATAAACATAGCACAGGCAACCCCTTATGTGGCTGAAGGCAGTGTAAGTTTGTACACCCTATTCTGAGGGTATTTTGGCGTTGGACCTCGAGAGGCTTAAAACAGTCACACCCTTTGAATCAGGGATACAATTTTACTGAGTGGCTCTATGGCAGTCAGCAGTGGTTCTCAAACTTTTATGTGTGTGAGTATCATCTGAAGGACTTTTTTGTTTGTTTGTTTTTGAGATAGTCTTGCTCTTGTTGCCCAGGCTGGAGTGCAATGGCGTGATCTCAGCTCACCACAACCTCTGCCTCCTGAGTTCAAGTGATTCTCCTGCCTCAGCCTCTCAAGTAGCTAGGATTACAGGCATGCGCCACCTTGCCTGGCTAATTTTGTATTTTTAGTAGAGACAGGGTTTCTCCATGTTGGTCAGGCTGGTCTCGAACTCCCAACCTCAGGTGATCTGCCCACCTCAGCCTCCCAAAGTGCTGGGATTACAGATGTGAGCCACCGCGCCAGGCCCTGGAGGGCTTCTTAAAACATAGATTACTGGACCCACCCCTAAAGTACTTTATTCTGTAAATCTGGGGCAGGGCCTCCAAATTTGCATATCTATTTCTAGCTCTTCTTTGCTGCCAGTTGAAGAACCACTGGCAGAGTTTAACAGCATAGACTGTGGAGCCAGTATGTTTGGCCTGAGTCATGGCTCTGCCACTTGCTAGTTGGGTGACTGTGTAAGTTTCTCTGTGCCTCAGTTTATATATCCATCAAATGGAAATAATATTAGCATTTAATAGTCTAAATAAAGTGTATCATGCTTGGAAGTTTGCACACCACATGGTAAATTGTCTGCAAACATTAGCTTTTGGTATTCTTTTTTTTTTTTTTGAGACTGCGTGTTACTCTGTCACCCAGACTGGAGTGCAGTGGCGCCATCTTGGCTCACTGCAACCTCCGCCTCCTGGGTTCAAGCGATTCTCCTGCCTCAGCCTCCTGAGTAGCTGGGATTACAGGCACTCGCCACTATCGCCCAGCTAATGTTTTTTGTATTTTTAGTAGAGACAGGTTTTCACCATGTTGGCCAGGGTGGTCTTGAACTCCAGACCTCAAATGATCCACCCACCTCGGCCTCCCAAAGTGCTGGGATTACAGGCATGAGCCTCCATGCCTGGCCAACTTTTGGTATTCTTATCATCACCGTCACCACCGCCATCATCATCATCACCAGGAATTTAACCTACCGAAATAATGTGAGGCATACAGAAAGATACATGCCTAAGGATGTTCATTGTAATGGTATTTACAATATGAAAAATTAAATGCACCCTAAATCTCTGACCTTAGAAGAAGAGTTAAAAAATGCTAACACATAAGTTTGATATAATATTAATTATATACCCTTTAAAAGTGTAGAACATTTAATAACTTTAAAAATTACCATAATGTAATGATTGCTGGGGGAAAAACCTGAAAGCAACATGCTGTCAATGGTTTTTTTTGGGGGGGGGTCTTTTAATGGGATTATAGTTTATTTTATATACATTAAGCCAGGTATGGCAGCTCATGCCTGTAATTCCTGCACTTTGGGAGGCCGAGGCTGGAGGATCACTTGAGCTCAGGAGTTAGAGATCAGTCTGGGCAGCTTAGACCTCGTATCTACTAAAAATTAAGAACAACAACAACAACAACAACAACAAACTTAGCTGGGCATGGCAGCACTTGCCTGTAGTCCCAGCTACTCAGGAGGCTGAGGTGGGAGAATCATTTGAGCCCCAGGAGGTTGAGACTGCAGTGAGCCATGACTGGTGACAGCAAGACCCTGTCTCTATTTTTTTAAAAAAAGAATATATATATATATATATACACACACACACACACACATATATATTTTACACTTTTCTGTAGATCCCCAAATTTCTACAATAACATATATTGCCTTTACAATAAAAATGAAAAGTTATTTTTAATTTAATTCACATTTACACTGTTGGAAAGCTTCTGTGAGATATATAAATGATATATATAAATGGCAGAGAATACCTGCACCTTGAACAAGATTTATTTTTTGCATAGGAATAACGGGATACAGTTTTTGCAGGTACAAGGATTTTCTCCCATAATGTCTTTAAGTTTTCCGCTACCACTTAGCTGCTCCCTGGTGTTATCTCTCCACAGGGAGATCTCTGCCTCACTTCTAGGTGCTTCCACCATCAAATTTGACAACCACTGCTCATTATCTAACATTTTATGACAAAAATCGCTTTCCTGTCAATAACAAGTATGGATTTTTAAAAAACCACATTTGTTTTCTTTTTCTTTTTTGAGACGAGTCTCGCTCTGTCGCCCAGGCTGGAGTGCAGTGGCGTGATCTCGGCTCACTGCAAGCTCCACCTCCCAGGTTCACGCTATTCTCCTGCCTCAGCCTCCCGAGCAGCTGGGACTACAGGCGCCCGCCACCATGCCTGGCTAATTTTTTGTATTTTTTTAGTAGAGACAGGGTTTCACCGTGTTAGCCAGGATAGTCTGGATCTCCTGACCTCGTCATCCATCCTCCTCAGCCTCCCAAAGTGTTGGGATTACAGGCGGGAGCCAC